>NC_134083.1:27657943-27957943 GCF_000715075.1 Nicotiana tabacum
CTCCATAATACCTGCTGTCGGAAGCATCCATTGGCACATATCTAGAAAATCCTGAGCATCCTATGACTCAGTACCGCTAAATGGTGGAGGTTGAAGCCTCTCAAATCTCTCAAGTCTCCTCTGCTCATCGTCTGCCATAACAGGAACTACCGGGGCCTGAGTAGCTACAACCGGCTGGGCTGGTAGTGCCCCCGGTATCTGAAGTCCCTGTACTACCTGGTCTGGAGTACGGGCAACGAGGGTATGAGTACCTCCCCCAGCCTGAGAAGTGGCAGGTGCGGCTTGAGCCGAAACCACCTGAGCAAGACCAGTGCAGGCTGCCAATATCTGGGCCAAAGTCTCCTGAATGCCTGCAATCTCAATGGGTATAGCTGGTGCCTGAGCTAATCCTGTCGGCTAAACTATATCTGGAATCTGCTCCTGAGCTGGAACAACTGGTGGTACTATAGGTGCTATTCCAACTGTGGTACGAGCTACACCTCGACCTCTACCACGGCCCCGGCCTCTCGTGGCCCTAACTGGTGGCACTGATGGATGACCACCTGATCCGGTAGTACGTGTCCTCACCATCTGTGAGAGAATAGAATAGCAGAAATTTAGTTTCCAGAATCAACAAATTAGCACGACAGAATACAAGAAAGTGAAATTTTCCTAAGGGTTCTGCAGCCTCTCGAAGATAAGTACAGACGTCTCCGTACCGAAGATGAGACTTATGTAACCTAGGCTCTGATACTAACTTGTCATGACCCAAAATCCCAACATGTCGTGATGGTGCCTATCTCGCTACTAGGCAAGCCGAAAATCTTAATAAACCAAAACTTCTCTTTAAGGTTGAAAATATAAAATTTAAATACAATACAAACACTCCCCAAAACCTGGTGTCACTGAGTACATGAGCATCTAATATGAATACAAGTCTGGAAAATATAGTCTATAATAGTCTGAGACCAAATATAGTTAACAAGAGATAAAGAAGGAGAGACAAGGTCTACGAAACACAACAGCTACCTCAAAATCTCCTGAAAATCAACCGCGCGAAAGGATCAACACCCGCTATGTCCAGGAACACCTGGATCTACACACGAAGTGCAGGGTGTAGCATGAGTACAACCAACTCAGCAAGTAACAATAATAAATAAGTAGCAGAGGATAGTAACGAGCTATACAGTTATGGTTCATTTCCAGTAATTCCAGCAAAGAATAGACATGCTATCAAATCTGGCAGTTTAATGTCAATTCAATTTTTATATAGTTCTTGTTCATGTAATCCGTATATCAACAATCTTTCAGAGATTTCACAACAATGACAAATAGCAACTAAGTGCAACAATAAATGGAAATCAAGTACAACCTCTTAGGACAACAATCACTCATTGGGCTCCCAGCCCTCATCACTCACTCTCAATGAGTACTCGCGCTCACTGGGGGTGTACAAACTCCGGATGGGCTCCTACAGCCCAAGCGCTATAATATGCACGAATAACTCACGTTCCATAATATAAATATCTGGATCCGCACGGCCAACTCACGTGTTGCACAGCCAACTCACGTGCTATAGTATAATATAAGGATCCACATGGCCAACTCACGTGCTATAGTATAATATAAGGATCTGTACTACTAACTGACTTGCTGCACGGACAACTCACGTGCTATGATATCAATATCTCACAATCAGGCCCTCAGCCTCTGTCAGTCATAAATCTCTCCAGTCTCTCGGGCTCTCATTAATCATAAAATCAGCCCAGACAACAATGATATGATGTATCAATAATAATAACAGAGACTGAGATAAAATGTGCAAGTAAAAACTGAGACTAAGTACATATAGCACTTAGCAGGAAATTCAACAAGTGCGCGACCTCTGTGGGTCCCAACAGTACTATCACATAGCCTAAGCATGATTTATAGTCAAATTTTTATCAACACATAGAGAGCATATAGCTAACAACAAATTATTCAACTTTACAGTTTTCCGGGACGAACCAAGTCACAATCCTCTCGGTGCACGCCCATATGCCCGTCACTTAGCATGCCCACACGCCCGTCACTCTGCTATGCCTTTGCCTCGCAAATCGGCCTCCGAATGCCTCGAATCTAGTCACAAATAATTCGTTTCAATCAATAAAATTTATTGTAATTAATTCCATAAGAAAATATTAATTTTTAATAAAACTCCGAAATTTAGCTCAAAAATTGCCCGTGCGACCCACATCTCGGAACCCGGCAAAAGTTATAAAATTCGAAAGCCCATTCAATCACGAGTCTACCCATACCAATTTTACCAAAATCCGACCTCAACTCGACCCTCAAATCTACAAATCTTATTTCCAAATTTCTAAGTTCCAATCTCTGATTTACACCTCAAAATCATGTAATCTAGTCGATGATAATTCAATATTATGGCATAGAAATAATCACAAGGGACTAACCTCATGTTTTCCTTAAAAATATTTCAAAACTTGCCTCTCCTCAAGCTCCAATTTGTCAAAAATGGCGAATGGGACGAAGTCCCTGTTTTTATAATTTTGCCCAGACAACCTCGGTTCTGCCTCGATCTTGGCCTTCGATCGAGGTCCTCGATCCTAGGCCTCGAATCTGGCCCTCGATCCTGGTCCTCGATCCTAGGCCTCGATCCTAGCCCTCGATCGTGGCTTCGACCATGCTTTCGACCGTGGCCCTCGACCCTGGGCTCGATCATGGCTTCGATCGTGGTCCTCGACCCTGGGCTCGATTTTGGCAGGTTCTAGGCTCGATTCTGAGAGATTTCTGGGCTCGAGTTTGGCAGAAGAAATTTCCAATAGAAGGAAATTGCAGCAACTGTTGTAGTTCAATGTTTTGATTCGTTAACCATCCGAAACTCCCCCGAGGCCCTCGGGACCTCAACAAAATATACCAAAAAGTCCTAAAACATCATACAAACTTAGTCGAATCCTCAAATCACCTCAAACAATGCTAAAACCATGAATTACGCCCCAATTCAAGCCTATTGAACTTTGAAACTTTCCATTTCTACAAACAACGTCGAAACCTATCAAATCACGTCCGATTGACTTCATATTTTGCACACCAGTCATAAATGATATAACAGACCTATTAAAAATTTTAAAATTTGACCCCGATATCAAAAAGTCAACCCCCGGTCAAACTTTCCAAAAATTCAACTTTCGGCATTTCAACCCTAATTCCTCTACGGACCTCCAAATAATTTTCCAAACATGCTCCTAAGTCCAAAATCATCATACGGAGCTATTGGAATCATCAAAATTCAAATCTGAGGTCATTTACACAAAGATCCATATCCGGTCTACTTTTCTAACTTAAAATTTTCAATTATGAGACTAAGTGTCCCATTTCATTCCGAATTCCTGCCGGACCCGAACCAACTAACCCAATACGTCCTAAATCAATTGCAAGGCATAAATTGAGCAATAAATGGGGGAACACAGTTATGATATTTAAAACGACTGACCGGGTCGTTACACTTTTATATGAAAGAATTATATTCAAAATATTATTTCAAAGAATTATATTCGGAAGGTATTTATTCGAAAGAATTATATGTGAAAGATTTATATTTGAAAGACATGTTTAATTGGTTGTACTTGTGTTCCTTATTCATTCGAGTAAATATTATGGTGTTCTTGTTGCCTTGCTGTTTATATCACTGGTTGATTTTTGTTGTTATTATTGCTAGTTATTTTCAAGTACTATTGTATACTGCTATATTGCATAGGTTATTTGACTAGTGAGTGTCTTGATTGAACTTCATCACTACTCCACCGAGGTTAGTCTTGATACTTACTGGGTACCGACCATGGTGTACTCATACTACACTTCTGCACATTTTTGTGCAGAGCCAGGTATTGGAGATATCTGACTCGGGCAGAGTTAGTGTGTTGATCTCAAGGATTCGAGGTAGAGCTTCTTGGTCGTCGCAGTCCCTCGGAGTATTTCTATTTTATTGTACTGTTAATTATTATTCGAACAGTATTGTATATTCCATCCTTGAGATCATTTCATAAATCCAGTTAGAGTTCGTGACTCAGTATTACCAGTCTTGAAAGGTTGTTTGTAATTATTTCCGTTGTTGGTTTATGTGTTGAAACAAATTTGGCTTGAATTGTAATTATAATCGGCTTACTTAGTCTTAGAGAATAAGTTCCATCACAACGCCTGTGGTGGGATTTTGGGTCGTGACAAGTTAGTATCAGAGCTCTAGGTTCATAGGTTCTACGAGTTACGAACGAGTTTAGTAGAGTCTTGTGAATCAGTATGGAGACATTTGTACTTATCTTCGAGAGGCTACAGAGCTAGTTGGAAAAATTTCCACTTCTTTCATTCATTATCGTACGACATTTATTTAGCTTGAAACATATATCTTATGTTCTTTTGCATCCACTCGTGTATGAAATTGTGCACTCGGTATCAACTATGCGCCAATGGTTCGTGATACTTCATAGGGGTTATAAGGGAGCCAGGGTTGCTCAACCATTGTTACCACGTGTCGTCCAGATCAAGGATACGAAAGTATTGAGAGATCATTCAGTTGTGCACATGGGGGTGCAACAGGTTCTGATACCTGGTTGATAAGTACAATCTTAAGAAGGTTTAATTAGTTTCCTAATCGTCATAATCGTGGTAAGGTCACGAGGTGGATGTAGATCTGAAGATAGTTGGAGGTATTAGAGACTATGTGGTTCGTATGAAATTTCTATTTAGCGAAGGGTACATACTAGCAACCAAGACACTGGAGGTAGCGAATTTAACTGTCACGAGGATGAAATGCGCCAAATAAATGGCTTGAGGTGTCTTATGATCGGTGTCGTACGAGCAATGAAGGTTAGTATTGTGGATCATCGGAATGTGCCCTATGGCTTCGCGCCAAGTGATGGGAGTCCACTATTAGTTTTGGCATGAGATGTATTTTTGTTGTATTGAAAGGTTCTCCTAAACTTGTATATGATTAAGAGCTGAGATTTGTATGGGATGATGCTAGGACTTGCGGTATTCCCGTGTCCTTAATAATTTTAAATTTCAGTATCAACGGGGTCATGGAAACAATTTTAGAATACTTGGAGTGCTCCAGTAAGTTCTTTTAATGAATCACCGACACAGGGTTTCTATAACGGTTATTTCGGTTATCTGGCATAGACTTAGTATGAGCAGCCGAACCTATAGAGGGTCTGTTATCAGTGTGGTGATACTAGGTACATCATGAGAGATTGTCCCAGACTTGGGAGAGGCAGATTTAATCAGAATACTCAGGCTACAAGCTCTATTCCAGTTACTACCCCACATTCACAGTCAGTTAGGGGTATAGGACATGCGGGTAGAGGGCATCCTAGAGGGGGAGGGCCGACCCGTTGATATAATTGATATGGTATGGCTGAGGCTTCTACATCAGATGGTGTCATTACAGGTACGATCCTGATGAGGCGAGTCCTCCTATTATGCTCCACTTATGAATGAGCTTTGTAACTTTGTAACCCACTTATATGTTATCCTTGTTGGGGAGATTTGATCATGTTAGCCCATGTCTATCATTTGTATTTTGTGCACCATTGAGGGCTATAAGTCCAAAAGTAATTTTATTACTCACTACAGTGGGTTTTGATGTGATTTCGGAATAACTGATTTCAATTTTATGAATTATATGCCCTACCGGGATGAGGGTTCATTATGTGTTATGAAAACTGTTTATGAAATATATCGAAAAGATGAAAGAAAGAAAATTAAAAATTTCAGTTGGCACAATGTGCAAAATACTTGTGATTCAGAGTTGATGACGAGATCCTCGCATTTTTATATTATGTGATATATTTAAACCGGGCTACAAGCCGCGGTGAAAGTTGTATAAGGACGAGATCCTTGTGATGAAATATTTTATGATTTTAAATTCTCCCTTTGTGAAATTTAAATTTATACTTTAGTATTAATAGGGAGTCATGCCTGATGGGCTTATTTGATAATTCTTGTATATTTTTCTGTGCATATTTAGCCATAATTGTGCTGTAATTATTGAGTTTTAACCTACGAGGTGAGTGTCCGGGTAGCATTAAATGTGACTCGTTAATTCGGGTAAATAATTATGAGGTATTCATGCCTTGCGTGTTGCTGTTAGTGTTACGAGAAGTTGAAATGAGATTTTGGTGAATATGAGATTTATTGAGGATGCTGAAATTAATTATAAACAACTATTATGACCAGAGATGTGGTTATGGACATGTGTGTGATGTGTGCGTAGGCACGAATTGCTACAGCCGGTTGGGACTAATACCGTGTGTTGATGTGAGAAATTTGAAATTTGTTGGAGTGTAAGGAAATTGGCTTTAAAGCTTACAAATGTGAATAAAAGAAATAATTTCCACTGAAATAATGTTGTCGGACCCCTGTTAAATTTACGGTGATGTAGAAGCACCTGTGAGTATGTGTGAAATAATGCACTCACTAATCTAATGTCATTCGGAATAGTTCTTGGCGCGTTCGTAAACGAACGTATGTTTAAGTGGGGGAGAATGTAATCGCCCGGCCGGTCGTTTTGAGTATTATAACCCTGTTCTCCAATTTACTACTTAATTTAAACCTTACAATTGATTTATGACTTATCGGGTTAGTTGGTTCGGGTCCGGAAGGATTTCGGAGTGAAATGGGACACTTAGTCTCATAATTGAAAACTTAAGTTGGAAAAGTTGACCGAATATTGACTTATATGTAAACGACCTCAAAATTTAATTATGATGATTCCAATAGCTCCGTATGGTGATTTTGGACTTAGGAGCGTGTCCGAAAAATTATTTGGAGGTCCGTACTGGAATTAGGCTTGAAATGCTGAAAATTGAATTTTTGGAAAGTTTGACCGGGGGTTGACTTTTTGATATCAAGGCCGGAATGTGATTCTGAAAATTGGAATAGCTTCGTTATGTTATTTATGACTTGTGTGCAAAATTTGAATTCATTCCGGATTGATTTGATGTATTTCGGCACATGATATAGAAATTGAAAGTTCAAAGTTCATTAGGCTTGAAATGAGGTGCGAATCATGGTTTTAGCGTTGTTTGATGTGATTCGAGGCTTCGAATAAGTTCATATGATGTTTTAGGACTTGTTGGTATATTTGGTTGAGGTCCCGAGTGGCTCCGGTAAGTTTCGGGGTGGTTGCGGACCATTTCTAGGCCATTTTTAGTTGCTGGTATTTGGCCATAGAGGTATGCATCGTGATCAGGGACAAACGGTTGAGATCGCGAAGAGCAATTTTGCTGTTTGGACACTGTGAATCGAGATCGCACAGCAAAATCTCTGTTGCACTGACCCGACTTTGGAAGCTTATATCTCGCAATCTATAAGGAATGTGGAAATGATCTAAAAATGAAAGTTGTAGCCGTTGATGTCTAGTTTTCAAAAAAGTAAACTATTTGTCATTTGAAGTTTTGTACAAAACGTTATGATAGATACACTATAGGGTGTCCGGGAAGAGTTTGGAAATCTATGTTGCACAGAGCTGACTTTGGAAGCTTATATATAGCAATATATAAGGAATTGGGAGATGAGAAACAAATGAAATTTATAGCCCTTGGTGTTTAGAAAGTAAAACCATTTGCAATTTAGAATTATGTACAAAATGTTATGACCATTATATTAGAGGCTGTCTGGAAGAGTTGGAGAGTTTGTTGTTCGCGATCGCGAATGGTTTTCCGCGATCGCGAAGAGCAATTTTGGGGCTGAAAAATTTTGTGCTTCGCGATCGTGAAGCATTTTCTGCGATCGCTAAGAGTAAATACCTGGGAAGTAGCTATATTTTGAGGTTTCAGCTATTTTTAACATATTTGGAGCTATGAAGCTCAGATAATCGTTCTTTGAGGCGATTTTCACCATATGGATTGGGGTAAGTGTTCTATATCCTAAATTGATTATACTCTATGATTCTATGGTTATATTCATCATTTATTTCGGATTTAAATGAAAAAAATCAAGATTTTTGCAAAATCTTCCAAAAAACCATAAAGGAAATGAGATATTGTGAATTTATTTATGATTTGGGACTACGAGGCGGTACCTCGAGAGTGCCCTGTTGATATTTATTTATTTATGTTCTTGCGTTGGGTGATTTTGTTTTATTTAATATGTAAATTCTTTTCTTCTTCCGTGATATACTAGTTGACTTTATTATTATGTGTTTTGTGCTCCTAGTTGTATTGTGTTGGCTTTGTCTTTTGAGCACGAGACTCTCAAGAAGTATATTTCTGGTTTTTCTTACTGATTTTTGATGATTGAGTTAATTTAAGTAAAAGAAATTATTATTATATTTTAAATTAAATAGTTTTACATCCAAATCAGTAGTTTATCCGATTCTTTAATTTAAGTGAAATGTTATTTTCTTCACCCAAATAATTTCTAAAATAAATTCATTTCTTTGTTGATTTCTTACTTGATTTAAAAATTATAAACTCACTTTAGTGGAAATAAATTGATCATGTGGATCTTATATACATTGATATTATTGGCACATGAGTTGTCCGTGCAATTGTGATAGAACTATTGGCACGAGGTGCCGTGGAAATATGGAAGTGGGTTGAGACCCGTATGTTTATGATTTTGAAATAAGGTGTCACAAGGTGACTTTTATTTGAAAGAATTATATTCAAAATATTATTTCAAAGAATTATATTCGAAAGGTATTTATTGGAAAGAATTATATGTGAAATATTTATATTTGAAGGATAGGTTTAATTGGTTGTACTTATGTTCCTTATTCGTTCGAGTAATAATTATGGTGTTCTTGTTGCCTTACTGTTTATATCACTGGTTGATTTTTGTTGTTATTATTGCTAGTTATTTTCAAGTACTATTGTATACTGCTATATTGCATAGGTTATTTGACTAGTAAGTGTCTTGATTGTACCTAGTCACTACGGTACCGAGGTTAGTCTTGATACTTACTGGGTACTGACCATGGTGTACTCATACTACACTTCTGCACATTTTTGTGTAGAACCAGGTATTGGAGATATTGGACTCGGGCAGAGTTAGTGTGTTGATCGCAAGGATTCAAGGTAGAGTTTCTTGGTCGTCGCAGTCCCTTGGAGTATTTCCATTTTATTGTATTGTTAATTATTATTCGAACAGTATTGTATATTCCATCCTTGAGATCATTTCATAAATACAGTTAGAGTACGTGACTCAGTATTACCAGTCTTGGGAGGTTGTTTGTAATTATTTCCGTTATGGGTTTATGTGTTGAAAACAAAATTGGATTGAATTGTAATAATAATTGGCTTACTTGGTATTAGGGACTAAGTGCCATCACGACGCCTGTGGTGGGATTTTGGGTCATGACACGCGCGTTACGACCTCCGAACGGCTCTAAACTAACCAAAAATAACTCAAATACATCAAACAATGCTAAAGGAACCAATCCCGTTCGAAAAAGGTCAAATCTTGAATCAAAAGCCCAAAATCGGCCAAAAGCCCAACCCTGGCCCGCACCTCGGAAGCCGACAAAGTTTACAAAATCCAACAACCCATTCAATTATGAGTCCAACCATACTAGTTTCACTCATATCCGACTCCAATTCGATGTTCAATACTCAAAAATTCATATTATGAAACTTTAGGCTAAAACCCCCAATTTTTCTTTACGATTCATCAACCAATGCCACAAAATAAAGATAGATTCATGAAATACAGTCAAAACCAAGTGTAGAATACTTACCCCAATCCTTGTGATCAAGATTGCTCCACAAATCGTCTCAATCCGAGTCCCACATCTCAAAATATGATAAAACAACCAAAAGCCTCGATAATATAGCTTTTGCCAGCATTCTCACACCTGTGGCACATTAGCCACTTCTGCAGCGTCGCATTTGTGACCAAAAAAACCTTTTCACCTGCGGTAGAAACTCCGTTGTTGCGCACACGCGGGTGCGAGTCCAAATTGCGCTCCTGCGCTGACGTTCGCTCATGTGCCCTCTCGCACCGCATCTGCGCCTTCGCAGATGCGAATAAATCCTCCGCTTTTGCGGACTCTTGTTCCAGCAATACCTTCACTCCTATGAATCCATTTTCGCTTCTGTGGCCATCGCACCTGCGCAAAACCAGCCCCAGGTGCGATCACACCAGAACCAGCAGCCTTCAGCAATGCACTATGCAACGAAAGTGATCTGAACCTCATCTGAAACACATCCGAGCCACTCGGAACCCCATCCAAATATACTAGCAAGTCCAATAACATAACACGGGCCTACTCGAGGCCTGAAATCACGCATAACAACATCGAAATGATGAATCACACTTCAAATCGAACTTAATGAACTTTGAACTTTTCAACTTCCAAAACTCATGCCGAAACATATCAAATCAATCCGGAATGACTTCAAATTTTGCATACAAGTCATAAATGACATAACGGAGTTGTCCCAATTTCTAGAATCAGATTCCGACCCCGATATGAAAAGGTCAACCCCTCGGTCAAACTTCCCAAAAATTCAACCTTCGCCATTCCAAGCCTAATTCCACTACGGACCTCCAAATAATTTTACGGACACGCTCCTAAGTCCAAATCATCATACGGAGCTATTGGAATTATCAGAATTCAAATCCGAGATCGTTTACACATAAGTCAACATCCGGTCAACTTTTCCGACTTAAGTTTCCAATTATGAGACTAAATGTCTCATTTCACTCCGAAATCCATCTGGGCCTGAACCAATTACCCCGGCAAGTCATACAATAACTGGAAAGCATAAAGTGAGCAGTAAATGGGGGAACGGTGCTGTAATACTCGAAACGGACGGCCCGGTCGTTACACCGAGCTCTTAAAATCCAAAAATGGATAAAATGGCCAACCCCCGAATTTATATGTTCTGTCCAGGGCTTTTCGCACCTGCGACTAACTTAGCCATTTCCGTGGTTGAGCAATCGCTTCTGCGACCTCGGCCTCAACCCATGTCTATTCGCTTCTGTGACCTCGGCCTCAACACATGCCTGGTCGCTTCTTCGGACCATCTGCTCGTTTCTGCGACCTCGGCCTCAACCCACGCCTGGTCGCTTCTTCGGACCATCTGCTCGCTTCTGAGATCTCGGCCTCAACCCATGCCTCATCGTGACCTCTTCCTCAACCCAAACTTGTGAGCTAAATTCTGCAGGTGCGATTGCACCAGAAGGCTAAAATTTCCAGCAGTTGTTTAAGTCCAAATTTCGATCCGTTAGCCATCTAAAACTCACCCGAGGCCCCCGCGACCTCAACCAAATATACCAACAAGTCCTAAAATAACATACGAACTTAGTCGAAACCTAAAATCAGATCAAACAACACTAAAACCACGAATCATACCCCAATTCAAGCTTAATGAAGCTAAGATTTTTCAACTTCTACATTCGATGCCGAAACCTATCAAATCAAGTCCGATTGGCCTCAAATTTTGCACATAAGTCATAAATGACATAACTGACCTATTCCAATTTCCAGAATTGGATTCCGACCCTGATAATAAAAAGTCAACTCCCCGGTCAAACTTCCAAACTTAAATTTCTATTTTAGCCATTTCAAACCTAATTTAACTACGGACTTCTAAATAATTTTTCGGACATGCTTCTAAGTCCAAAATCACCATACTGAGCTATTGGAATCATCAAAATTCTATTCTATGGTCGTTTACACATAAGTTGACATCCGGTCACTATTTCACTTAAACTTTAAACCTTGGAACTAAGTGTTCCAATTCATTCCAAAACCTCACCGGACCGAACCAATTACCCCGGCAAGTCACATAATAAATGTAAAGAATAAATTGAGTAGTAAATGGGGAAAACGGTGTTGTAATACTCAAAATGACCGGTCGGGTCGTTACACTAGTAAGTGTCGATGTCGACCCCTCGTCACTACTTCTCCGGGGTTAGGCTAGATACTTATTGGATACGCATTGGTTTGCGTACTCCTGCTTCACTTCTGCACTAATATATGCAGGATTTGATAGGTCAGTTGGTGATTATCTTGGCGCGTAGGTGGATCTGTTGAGAAGACTTTACGTGAGCTGAAACTCAGGCTACGCATCGCATTCCACTAAGTCTCCATCGTACTATTTATTTTATCTTGTCTTATTTACATTCTGGACAGATGTTGTATTATCATTATACTCCTCAGAAAATGCTCATATACTTGTGACACCAGATTTTAGGGGTTTCTACAGGTTGTTCATTATCGTAGTTGTGAAAATATTATTATTTGCCCTGGAAATTCTATTTCATACGATTAAATTAAGGAAAATTATGATTTCAAAATACTTGTCACGACCCCAAATTTCCTTCGTAGGATGTCGTGATGGCACCTAGTCTCTAAGACTAGGTAAGCCTATCAATGCAGAATAATAATAAATATCTGAAATAAATAAACTACAATTTAAACAATTTCAACTCCCAAAACCCGGTAGAAATAAGTCCCAAGCTTCTAAGAATTTATCCTCAATGTCTCTATATAACAGAGTCTAAAGAAAATAAGGAAGCAACATAACAAGAATAGAAGGGGACTCCGGAGTCTGCGGGCACTGGCAGATATACCTGGAAGTCTCCTCGTACAGCTAGTTTACTGATGTCTGGTCTGATTAGATGTACCTGGATCTGCACAAAAAGATGTGCAGAAGCATAGTATGAGTACTCCACAGCGGTGCCTAGTAAGTGCCAAGCCTAACCTTGGTAGAGTAGTGACGAAGTCCGGCCAGGCCCTACTGGAGAATAAATAATGACATGGTAAAAATGTTTAAACAATATAATAAGATAAAATGACAATGGAAATGAATCAAGTAGTATGTCACATTTAATTACACCAAATAATGGCAAATAAATACCTCGTGGAAACAAAACATAATTCTTTTCAACTTTAAGAAAATCACAACAATAATCAAAAGCAACTGCAGCCATAAATCAATATCAACAAGGGCACTCTCGAGGTACCCCCCTCGTAGTCCCAAATCATAAACAAATTCACAATATCTCATTTTCTTATCTCACTGCGGGAGCCTTCACAATTTACTTTAAAGAAAATATTTTTCCCGAAATAGCATCCCGCGTTTTAGCCATCCTTATCACACTACATCACTTCTAGTAGTTCCCCCTACTAGCCACGCGTATCAAGCCACCCTTATCTCACCACATGCGCTTCAATACCCAGACCTTATACCACCGCATGCGTATCAATATCACAATATATCACAATTTGCACCTCAGGTGCTCAAATAATTTAACTTGCCAAAATAATTCAACAACAATATTTTTCCACAATAAAGAGCTCACGGCTCATGTCAAAATAATTCAACAATAATATTTTTCCATAATAAAGAGCTCATTGCTCCATCATAATGAGTACGAAAATCTTACAAAAATATTCAGGAGTAAATAATTCAGGAAAATAATATTTCAAAATCTTTAATACGTTGCTTCAATATCAAGTTTAAATATGTCAAATACTTCATATTAATAATATTTAATATAAAGAAAATCAACCTTCAAATAATGCACAGAATAAAAGAAACCAAGTTCCAACTAAACAGATAAAATAATTAGCAGAAAAAGGTCAAGCAAATTTAAAATATAAATATTAAATCAATAATGAAGAATATAACAAAATAAAATAATTTAATTAATGCGCAACAGTGATCTACACAATTTAAAACAAGTGATCTACACAATTTAAAACATAATCTTTCACATTTAGCCCGTGTACACACTCGTCACATCGTGTACACGACTTTCCACACATTACAATTATCAATCCTAGGGGAAATTTCCCCCACACAAAGTTAGACAAGTCACTTACCTCAACTTGCTCCAATTTAACCAAGTATTATGCTTGTTATCGATTTTTCGACTCCGATCGACTCGTATCCCAATGTTTTCTCGTGAAAATTGCCCTAGAACCATGCTCCAAGAATACAAAACAAAATGAAGTAAATGACCGTTTTTGGTCCTTAAGTTTCTGCCCATCCATCACTAAAAGTCCATTTTCCGTCACTAAAAGTCCACCAGAACTTGCTTGTACCAGCCTTCCTTCAATCGATTATAACTTTATATATTAATGTCCATATGATGAATGGTTTAACTTTCTAGAAACTAGAATCAAACTAATACAACTTTCATGTTTTGAAAAAAATTTCGATTCCTTATGAATTACGAGATATAAGCTTCCAAAGTCGGCTCCACGCATCAGAAAATTCTGGCAAAACTGCTCTACCAGCCTTCATTTAATCCATCATAACTTTCTGTACAAATATCCAAATAATGAATGCTTTAACTTTCTGGAAACTAGAATCAAACTACTACAACTTTCATGTTTTGAAACTTTTCCGATTCCTTATGAATTGCGAGATATAAGCTTCCAATATTAGCTCCATGCACTAGAAATTTCCAGCAAACCTCTTTGTCCGAAATCCATTCCGTTTACCTTCCGAAATCCGCCCGAGACCCTCGGGACCTTAACCAATTATACCAACATGTCCCAAAATATAATACGAACTTAGTCTACACTTCAAACTACATCAAACAACATCAAAACGATGAATCGCCCCTCAAATCAAAATCTATGAACTTTGAACTTTCAAATTCTATATCTTGTGCCGAAACACATCAAATTAATTCGGAATGAATTCAAATTTTGCACACAAGTCATAAATGACATAACAGACCTATTCCAATATTCAGAATTGGATTCCGACCTTGATATCAAAAAGTCAACCCCCGGTCAAACTTTCCAAAAATTCAACTTTTGACATTTCAAGCCTAATTCCACTACGGACTTCGAAATAAAATTACGATCACACTCCTAAGTCCAAAATCACCATACGGATCTGTTGGAATAATCAAAATTCTATTGCGTGGTCGTTTGTACATAATTTGATATCTGGTCACCATTTGAACTTAAACTTTTAATTTTTCATCAAAATTCCATATCTCGGGCTAGGGACCTCGGAATTTGATTCCTCGCATACGCCCAAGTCCCAAATCATGATACGGACCTACCGGAACTGTCAAAACACTAATCCGAGTCCGTTTGCTCAAAATGTTGATTAAAGTCAACTCAGTTGAGTGTTAAAGGTCTAATTCACATTTTAATCCATTTTTCATATAAAAACTTTCTGGAAAGTTTTACGGACTGCGCACGCAATTCGAGGAAGAATAAATAGTGCTTTTCGAGGTCTTAGAACACATAATTAATTATTGAATTTAAAGATGACATTTTGGGTCATCACATTCTCCACCTTTAAAACAAACGTTTGTCCTCGAACGGAGTTAGAAAAAGTACATGATCTGGTAAATAAGTGTGGATAACAACTGCGCATATCATGCTCGGTCTCCCAAGTCGCCTCCTCGACCGAATGACCCCTCCACTGAACCTTCACGGGAGTAATGTTCTTTGACCTCAACTTTCAAACCTGCCTATCCAAAATAGCCATCGGTTCCTCAACATAAGATAGATCCTTGTCCAACTGATCCGAACTGAAGTCTAACACATGAGACGGATCGTCGTGATATTTACGAAGCATGGAAATATGGAATACCGGATGAACCGCAAAGAGACAAGGTGGTAGTACAAGTTTGTAAGCCACCTCTCTAACTCTCTCAAAAATCTCAAAAGGCCCAATATACCTAGGGCTCAACTTGCCCTTCTTCCCGAACCTCATCACACCCTTCATAGGCGAAACCCAGAGCAATACCCGCTCACCAACCATGAATGCAACATCAAGAACCTTCCGATTCACATAACTCTTCTGTCTAGATTGGGTTGTACGAAGTCAATCCTGAATCAACTTAACCTTTTCCAAGGCATCCTGAACCAAGTCTGTACCCAATAGACTAGCCTCGCCCGATTCGAACCAACCCACTGGGGACTGGCACCGCCTACCATACAAGGCCTCATACAGAGCCATCTGAATGCTTAACTAGCAACTGTTGTTGTAAGCAAACTCCTCAAGTGGTAAGAACTGATCCCAAGAACCCCCAAAATCTATCACACACGCACGAAGAATATCCTCCAGTATCTGAATAGTGCGTTCAGACTGCCCGCCCGTCTGAGGGTGAAATGTTATACTCAACTCCATATGAGTACCCAACTCTCGATGTACAGCCCTTCAAAACCTTGAGGTAAACTGTTTACACCGGTCAGAGATGATAGATACTGGTACACCGTGAAGTCTGACAATCTCACGAATATATACCTGAGCCAACTGCTCTGAAGAGTAAGTAGTAATCACAGGAATGAAATGAGCTGACTTGGTCAATCTATCCACAATCACCCAAACTGCATCGAACTTCCTCCGAGTCTGTGGGAGCCCAACAACAAAATCCATAGTGATCCGCTCCCATTTCCATACTGGAATTTTCAACTTCTGAAGCAATCCACCCGATCGTTGATGCTCATATTTCACATGCTGACAATTTAGGCACCAAGCTACATACTCAACTATGTCTTTCTTCATCCTCCTTCACCAGTAATGTTGCCTCAAGTCCTGCTACATCTTCGCAGCACCCGGATGTATGGAGTACCGCAAACTGTGAGCCTCCTGGGGAATCAATTCACGCAAACCATCTACATTAGGCACACATAGCCTGCCCTGCATTCGTAATACACTGTCATCTCCAATTGCGACTTCCTTGGCATCACCGTGATGAACTGTATCCTTAAGGACAAGCAAATGGGGGTCATCATACTGACGCTCCCTAATACGATAATAAAGAGAACACTGAGAAATCATACAAGCCAAAATTCTACTCGGCTCGGAAACATCCAATCTGACAAACTGGTTGGCCAAGGCTTGAACATCCAAGGCCAAAGGGCTCTCTACTACCGGTAAATATGCTAAGCTGCCCAAACTCTCCGCCTTATGACTCAAGGCATCGGCCACTACATTGGCCTTCCCAGGATGATAGAGAATGGTGATTTCATAATCCTTAAGCAACTCCAACCATCTCTGCTGCCGCAATTAAGATCCATCTGTTTAAACAGATGTTGTAGACCTCAGTGATCGGTGTAGACCTCACAATGGACAGCGTACAAATAATGCCGCCAAAATCTTCAAGGCACAAACAATAGCTGCTAACTCAAGGTCGTGGACCAGAAAATTTTTCTCATGTACCTTTAACTGTCTGGACGCGTAGGCAATCACCCTACCGTCTTACATCAACACTGCGCCGAGACCAATACGCGACGCATCACAATACACAGTATAAGACCTTGAACATGTAAGTAATACCAATGCTTGTGTTGGAGTCAAAGTGATCTTGAGCTTCTGAAAGCTCAACTCACACTCGTCTGACCCTGTAAATAGGGCACCCTCTTGGGTCAATTTGGTCTTAATAGTTGTTCATAATCAATTACAGAATCGTCATTTAACCTCATGTTAACAAAAATCTCATTGCAAACCTTCACAATACTGATAACTAGATGCGAGGCATGAAGACCTCATAATTATTTACCCAAATTAACGAGTCACATTTAACGCCACCTGGGTAGGCACCTACCTCGTAGGTTAAAAATTAATAATTACAACACGAATTTGACAACTATGCAGAGAGAATTTCATATAAGAATTTTCAAATAAGCCTAATAGGTATGACTCCCTATTAGTACTATAGTACAAATTTAATTTCATAAAGGAGAACTTAAACACAAAAATTTTCCACACAAGGATCTAGTCCTTATATAACTTCCACCGCAGCTCGTAGCCCGGTTTAAACATATAAATTTATATAAAAATGTGAGGATCTCATCCTTAGTTCTGAATCACAAGTAATATGCACATCATGCCAATCGAAAATTTTCATTTTCTCCTTTTAAATAATTTCGGTTACACCAAATCACAACACATAATGAACCTCACACCGGTAGAGCATATAATTCACAATTTGCAACTAATTATTCGGAATTTACATCAAAATTTACCGAAATGAGTAACAGAAAGCCACATTTAGCCTCGCAGCTCTTATTAGTGACCAACACGAAATCATAGGCGTAGTTATCTCCATCAAATCTCCCAATAGGGGTAAACACATAAGTAGATTGAAGAATTATGAAGCTCAATCATAAGTGGAGCACAATAGGAGGACTCGTCTCGATACTCAGAACCGAATCAAGTTAAGGAAATTATTCCTTTATATTATATCAAGGTTGTACCTGTAACGACACCAACAGATGTAGCGACCTCCGTCATACCATAAAACAAATATATCAACGGCTGAGTCTCCACCTCTAGGACGCCCTCAACCCGTCTGTCCTCCACCCCTAACTGGTCATGTGGGTGGTGTAGTAATTGCAATGGGGGCACGTAGCCTGCGTGCTTTGATGAAATAAATCTCTCCCAAATTTGGGAAAATTTTCTCATGATGTGCCTAGTATCACCGTATTCATAACAACCCATTTGCGGGTTAGGCTGCTCATATTAAGTCTGTGCCAGATAACTGGAATAACCATAGTTGGAACTCATGTCGGTGGTGCATTAAAAGAACTTACTAGAGCACCCCGAGTAATCCGATGTGCGGACTGGGCTGGCCGACTGCCCAAGCCCCCTCCATAATGATATATACTTACAGAGTAGAATCCATTGAATCCCCAGAAACTCGAGACGTCTTGGTTTCCTTAGTTTTCTTTTTTCCTCACCCCGAACACATTCTAATATCTTGGCAATTTGTACAACTAGCAGAAATGAAGTATCAGCTTGTAGCTCCCGAGTCGTACAAAATTTTACGATCATAATTGAGTCCTTTAATGAGTTTGTGGACTCGCCCTCATGCTGTAGGAAGCAAAGTAGGAGTATGATGGGCTAACTTATTGAACTTGATGGCATATTCTGACACCGTCAATGGTGACCTGACGCAACCATTCAAACCCTATGCGCCACGCATTACGGAGAGTCCGGGAAACAAACACTTTCAAAAGCGTTTCTGAGAACTGAGCCAAGTGGGCGGTGTTGCATTGGCTGGTCTGCCCTCTTTATAGGCTTGCCACGAATACCGGTGGAGATATATCTCTCCCAAGACAAATTTCTTCTTTTGTTATGCTGAGTCAACACTGTTGAGCTGACCCATTTCTTAACATACTCTTCAATTCTTCTTTGGGGTAACCCTTACCCCTATTTATACACAATTATCACAAAATTAGAGCTCCATACAGACAAATCTTGTCACGAACCACATAGTCCAGACTCTCGTCAACAAGTGTACTTCCTCTGAAGCACCCCAAAATCCACAACAGTGACGTCCACGCTGAGTAGACCTTCTACAAATTTAGAGCTATTTCTATAACTCCTTTGGTATTGAAGTATAGGATTATTATGAAGGCGGACATACCGCAAGTCCCAACCGTATCCTCTACAAAATCTCAGGCCTTAAACATGTGTAAATTTTAGGGAACCTTTCAGTACCACATATATACATTTCAGGCCCAAAAGTTGATATAATACATGGCCCCACAATCCACCTATTGATAGTGAATGGTGTGAAGTCATAGGTCACAACGTCCGATGATCCACAATAATAACCTTCACAGCTCGTATAAATCAACTAGATGCCAATGTCCGTTGCACCCCGCACATGATTCACTAGGTGATCTCTCAATACGTCCGCATCTTTAGTCGGAACCACATATTAAGGCAATGTTTGAGCATCTCTGGCTCCCTCGTAGTCCATCTGCGGCATCACGAACCGTCGACGCACAACTGATACTGAGTGCGCAATGTCATACATGAGTGGATACAAAAGAATATGCAGGATCTGATAGGTCAGTTGGTGATCATCTTGGCGCGTAGGTAGATCTGTTAAGAAGACTTTACGTGAGCTGCAACTCAGGCTACGCATCGCATTCCACTAAGTCTCCATCGTACTATTTATTTTATCCTGTCTTATTTACATTCTGGACAGATGTTGTATTATCATTGTACTCCTTAGAAAATGCTCATATACTTGTGACACCGGATTTTGGGGGCTTCTACGGGTTGTTCGTTATCGTAGTTGTGAAAATATTATTATTTGCCCTGTAAATTCTATTTCATACGATTAAATTAAGGAAAATTATGATTTCAAAATATTTGTCACGACCCCAAATTCCCTTCGTAGGATGTCGTGATGGCACCTAGTCTCTAAGACTAGGTAAGCCTATCAATGAGGAATAAAAATAAATATCTGAAATAAATAAACTACAATTCAAATAATTTTAACTCCCAAAACCCAGTAGAAATAAGTCCCAAGCTTCTAAGAATTTATCCTCAATGTCTCTATATAACAGAGTCTAAGCAAAATAAGGAAGCAACATAACAAGAATAGAAGGGGACTCCGGAGTATGCGGGCGCTGGCAGATATACCTCGAAGTCTCCTCGTACAGCTAGTTTACTGATGCCTGGTCTGATAAGATGTACCTGGATCTACTCAAAAAGATGTGCAGAAGCGTAGTATGAGTACACCACAGCGGTACCCAGTAAGTGCCAAGCCTAACCTCGGTAGAGTAGTGACGAGGTCAGGTCAGGCCCTACTGGAGAATAAATAATGACATGGTAAAAATGTTAAAATAATATAATAAGATAAAATGACAATGAAAATGAATCTAGTATGTCACCTTTAATTACACCAAATAATGGTAAATAAATACCTCGTGGAAACAAAACAGAGTTCTTTTCAACTTTAAGAAAATCACAACAATAATCAAAGGCAACAACGGCCATAAATCAATATCAATAAGGGCACTCCCGAGGTACCGCCTCATAGTCCCAAATCATAAACAAATTCACAATATCTCATTTCCTTATCTCGTCGCGGGAGCCTTCACAATTAATTTTAAAGAAAATATTTTTTTCTGAAATAGCATTCCGTATTTTAGCCATCTTTATCACACCGCATGATTTCTAGTAGTTCCCCCTACTAGCCACGCATATCAAGCCACTGTTATCTCCTTGTATGCGTTTCAATACTCAGACCTTATACCACTGCATGCGTATCAATATCACAATATATCACAATTTGCACCTCAGGTGCTCAAATAATTTAACTTGCCAAAATAATTCAACAATAATATTTTTTCACAATAAAGAGCTCGCGGCTCATGTCAAAAGAATTCAACAATAATATTTTTATATAATAAAGAGCTCACTGCTCCATCATAATGAGTACGAAAATCTTACAAAAATATTCAGGAGTAAATAGTTCAGGATAATAATATTTCAAAATCTTTAATACATTGCTTCAATATCAAGTTTAAAAATGTCAAATGCTTCATATTAATAATATTTAATTTTAAAAAAATCAACCTTCAAATAATGCACAGAATAAAAGAAACCAAGTTCCAACTAAACAGATGAAATAATTAGCAGGAAAATGTCAAGCAAATTTAAAATATAAACATTAAATCAATAATGAAGAATATAACAAAATGAAATAATTTAACTAATGCGCAATAGTGATCTACACAATTTAAAATATAATCTTTCATATTTAGCCCGTGTACACACTCGTCACATCGTGTACATGACTTTTCACACATCAGTACCAATCCTAGGGGGAATTTCCCCCACACAAGGTTAGACAAGTCACTTACCTCAACTTGCTCCAATTTAACCAAGTATTATGCTTTTTCCTCGATTTTCCGACTCCGATCGACTCGTATCCCAATGTTTTCCAGTGAAAATCGCCCAAGAACAGTGCTCCAAAAATTCAAAATGAAATGAAGGAAATGACCATTTTTGGTCCTTAAGTTTCTGCCCATCCGTCACTAAAAGTCCTCCATTGTACCAGCCTTCCTTCAATCGACCATACCTTTATGTACCAATGTCCAAATGATGAATGGTTTAACTTTCTGGAAACTAGAATCATGCGACTACAACTTTCATGTATTGAAACTTTTCTGATTCCTTATAAATTGCAATAAATAAGCTTCCAAAGTCGACTCCACGCATCAAAATTTTCTGACGAAACGGCTCTACCAGCCTTCATTCACCATCATAACTTTCTGTACAAATGTCTAAATAATGAATGGTTTAACTTTCTGGAAATAAGAATCAAACTACTACAACTTTTGTGTTTTGAAAATATTTCGATTCCTTATGAATTGCTAGATATAAGCTTCCAAAATTGGCTCCACGCACCAGAAATTTCTGGCGAAATCAACAGAAATTTCCAGCAACCCTCTTTGTCCGAAATCCATTCCGTTTACCTTCCGAAATCCACCCGAGACCCTCAGGACCTTAACCAATTATACCAACATGTCCCAAAATACAATACGAACTTAATCGAGGTTTCAAATCACATCAAAACGATGAATCGCACCTCAAATCAAAATCTATGAACTTTGAACTTTTAAATTCTATATCTTGTGCCGAAACACATTAAATCAATTCGGAATGATTTCAAATTTTGCACACAAGTCATAAATGACATAACAGACCTATTTCAATATTCAGAATCAGATTCCGACCTCAATATAAAAAAGTCAACCCCCGGTCATACTTCCCAAAAATTCAACTTTTGACATTTCAAGCCTAATTGCACTACGGACTTACAAATAAAATTTCGATCACACTCCTAAGTCCAAAATTACCATACGGAGCTATTGAAATCATCAAAATTTTATTCCGGGGTCGTTTGCATATAATTTGACATCCGGTCACTATTTAAACTTAAACTTTTAATTTTTCATCAAAATTCCATATCTCGGGTTAGGGACCTCGGAATTTGATTCCTGGTATACGCCCAAGTCCCAAATCACGATACAGACCTATCGGAACTGTCAAAATACTAATCCAAGTTTATTTGCTCAAAATGTTGACTAAAGTCAACTCAGTTGAGTTTTAAAGTTCTAATTCACATTTTAATCTATTTTTCATATAAAACCTTTCTGAAAAGTTTTACGGACTGCACACGCAAGTCGAGGAATAATAAATATTGTTTTTTGAGGTCTTAGAACATAAAATTAATTATTAAATTTAAAGATGACATTTTAGGTCATCACAATACTAAAATGAGTAATTAAGTTGATCATTCACCGTTGGTTTGCCTGACAGCGGTGTTAGGCACCCTAACGACCTTTAGTGGATTTTGAGTCGTGACAAAAAAGTCCAAACCCCATTAGTTTCTCTATAAAGTCCTTCATCATTTTTTTCTTCTCTTCCATCAATGTAATCAAAAGAAAAACTAAAATAAGGTGAAAATATTCTAATTAGGGATACAATATCTAAACTAAAATCAAATATTAGAATATACTATTTAAATCAATACACCACAATATTCTAATGAAAAATATAATATGCAAATCAAATAAACTATAATATTCTAATTTAAAATACAATATTCAAATTGAACATACCACTATATTCTAATTTGTAATACAATATTCAAATCAAACAAACCACAATATTCTAATTTGAAATATAGTATTCAAACTAGATATACCAAATTCAATAGTTTTATGAAAAATATATAATTCAAACCAACATACCAACATATTCTAATAAAGAATACAATATTTAAACCAAACAAGCGATAATATTCTAATTTAAAATGAATATTCAAATCAGACATTACATATTCAAATCAAACATACCACAATATTCTAATTTGAATATAGTATTCACATCAAATATACCTTTATTTTTATTTTTCATTGTATATATTTTATTTTACTTGTAATGTTAACATGCTATATATAATATTATATAATATTCTAATGTTGAATACATATTTCAAAGGGAACATACCATAATATTCTAATTTAAAATACAATATTTAAATCAAATATTCCACAATATTTTAATTTAAAATATAGTATTCAAACCAAATATACCACAATATTTTAATTTGGAATATAGTATTCAAATCAAATATACCTTTATCTTACTTGTAATATTAATATGCTATATATAATAGTATACAATAAATAGTTTACTGAATAATTGTTTATTGTATCGAAGAAAATAAGGACAAAGGTTCCCATAATAAAAGGCTTTGTTTAATGGAAATCTTTTTTATTCTTTAATTTTGGTCCAACGTTTAAAATGGATGGAGTTGATTTACTTCATATAGATAATTTCCTTTAATAGGAACAATTAATTGATGTGCACTATATGTAATATCATAATTGGTGTATATTGTGTTAAGAATTCTTTAAAGTGGGTATACAGTGTAAAGTTTCCTAAAATAAAAATATGAGTCCTGAAAATGAAGAACATTAATTCTATAAATCTAACTCAATAAAAAACAAATGTCATATAGGAGTCCTCAATCATGGTCAATATTCCTAAAAAAATCAGTCAATATACAAAGACTAAAACTATACTAAATTTATCTTGATTAAATTATAAATTAAGGTAAAAATATGTGTTAAGTAACTATATTTTAGTAATAATATTAAATATAAAGGCATGTGTCATAAACATAATATGTGTCGTAATATTACAAAACATCTGATTTTTATGCTTTATTACCACATGTATATAGGTAATTACGAAAATGAAGTTCTTGTGCGTATATAAATGAAACTGTTGCCAATTATTTTTCTATTTATATATTATATTTTTATTATATAAAGGTATTAAATCTTTAGAGTTCTAGAATAATATGAAATAGTAACATTTAAAAAAGGGATCTTTTTATATTTGAGGTAAAATCTCAATTGATTTTAAACTTCTAAATTTTAGGACCTAATTCAATAAAAATAAAAGCTTTAATAACCAAAACTTAGTTGATTTTAAAGTCCTAAATATTAAGAAAGTAATTTAAATTATATTTTTTTCCAATGTGAAATTTATTTTTAAAGAGTAAAAAAGACAAAAAATATTTTGTTAATAATTTTTGTGCTTTTAATAAAGTATAGATAGATATAAATATAATGATATACATAGATAGATAAAGACGCGGTGATACGTCGAGTGTTTTGTTTTTCCATGATAGACACACCGATTGTCATAAAATAATGTTTAATGTCATGGAAATCATTGCAGTACAAGAACTCAACAACCATTGTGTCGTGCTGGCCGTTTCTTGTACATAATAATCATTTTGATTACTTTCATTAGCTTTAAGAAAGTATATGGGTGAAATCGGGGTAATATATAACCCGATTCTTCGGTGGGTCAAGCAAAGCAAGGATATGATTACACGAGATCGAAATCGAAGCTGAGAACTTCTTGTACCAAGGCCCGAACAAAATCCTCGCCATCGGACTTGATATAACGACGCACCCCGGACCCGGGATGGGTTCTGAGACTTCGGGAAGCGCATGAACGGTTATAGGCGGCGGATAGAGGGCCGTGATATCCGAAACCAACCGGATATCACGACGCGAATCTTGCTCGATGGAGGTTACATATAAGTAACTAACGAGAGAGGTAGATTTTTACTTTTTACTAGGGGTAAAACTCTTCTACTATATAAAGGAGAAGTTTTTTATTTGATAAGACATATTGTAACACGCATACCAATGTAATACAAACTTATTTCTCTACTTTCTAGTTATCGCAAAGTGTTTGCTTTACTTTTGGACAAGAGTGGATTGCTCTAGTGGTGAGCACCCTCCACTTCCAACCAAGAGGTTGTGAGTTCGAGTCACCCCAACAGCAAGGTGGGGAGTTCTTGGAGGGAGGGAGCTGAGGGTCTATCGGAAATAGTCTCTCTACCCCAGGGAAGGGGTAAGGTCTGCGTACACATTACCCTCCTCAGACCCTACTGGTGGGATTATACTGGGTTGTTTTTGTTGATGTTGTTCTTTGCTCTTGATTGGCTTCGAATCAAGGACCCTAGGGAAGAAACTATTGCCCAATCCAAGTTTAAGCTAGGCCATAACGTTGCGACTGGTTTGATTACTCATTGTTTCTATAACTCATTTATCTAACATTCTCGATTATTTGTGTTGAATCAATTCACATATCCTTAAAACTCCGTATAAATTTAATTATTATCCGTTTTAAGGGTAAACAGTTTGGCGTCCACCGTGGGGTTAAGGATAATAGTGGTGGTTTGATACAAATCTCCATAACACACTTTATTTTACGCTTGTTCTTTGAAGTCTCTTTTTCAGGTTAGCTTAGAAATGTCAAATTCTCACTTTGCTCAGTTGAACGTTGAGGTTGAATCCGGCCATCATCGCTAAAATAACAATCTGGTGCCTATCAATGAGATGCCCCTTTCTAATCCAACAGAGTCCCAGTTGCTGATCCAATTGACACCAATTCACAGGTTGCTATCGACGCCCACCTGCCAAATGACCCCGCAAACAGCGTTCGTGGAGGCCCTGGACCAATAGTTCAAGAAACGCCCGAAGGCGAAGGTGATGGGATAAGTCTGCGACTAATCTTCAAAATGTTGCAGGTTCAACAGGCAGCGATAATACAACTACAGAATCAATGCCACCCTCCTGGAAGGGTCGAGCTCGAACGGTCCCGGAAAAACACCCGAAGAAACGAGCAAACCATCGTGAGGTTGGGTAAAATTGAGCCCAGGGCCAACCCCGAGATAATGAAAATGCTTGAAGCATTGACGAGCGGGTGGAATCAGTTGAGAAGAAAATTGAGGCCAACGACCAAAAGGTGGAGACATATAAATCCAAGGTCGATCAAATCCCGGGAGCACCCTCGATAATAAAAGGACCGAATTCTAAGAAGTTTATCCAAAAGCCTTTCCCTCCGAGTGCTGCACCGAAGCCGATCCCGAAGAGGTTTTGTATGCCCGATATTCCAAAGTACAACGGAACCACGGATCCAAACAAGCATATGACCTCCTATACATGTGCCATCAAGGGGAACGACTTGGAAGATGATGAAATCGAGTCGGTGTTGCTAAAGAAGTTCGGGGAAACTCTATCAAAAGGAGAAATAATATGACAACTTACTCCCAAATTCTATTGATTCGTTTGCTATGCTTGCAGATGCCTTTATAAATGCTCATGCCGGGGCCATCAAGGTCTAGACCAGGGAGTCAAACCTTTTCAAAGTTAGTCAAATAGACAACGAGATGCTTAGGGAGTTCGTGTCAAGGCTTCAAATGGAACGGATGGATCTACCCCAGGTTGCAGATGATTGGGTCGTTCAGGAATTCACTCAAGGACTTAACCCCCGAAGTTCCTTGGCTTTGCAGCACCTAAAAAACATATTTTGGAGAGTACCCTGTGGTAACTTGGGCCGACGTCCACAACAGGTACCAGTCAAATATCAGAGTCGAGGAAGACCAACTCTAAGCCTCTTCTTGGTCCGTCTATCCCATTATAGTTGACGACAGGTCTAAGAGAGTCGTCGATCATGAACCAAGATCGATCCGAGATCAGTATCAACCATACAACGGAGATCAAAGGGGAAACGGTTCCGGGCGTCAGTCTACGAGGAAAGAAAAGAGAAGCGATTGTGGGACCAATAGCCGAGGTCTGATGAGAAAAAATGGTTTCGACAAGCCGCTCTGGGACAGGGAGGCACCAAGGTTGTCGGAATATAACTTCAACGTCGATACTGCCAGGATCGTATCAGCCATCGGGTGCATCAAGAGCACCAAGTGGCCTCGACCATTGATGTCTGACCCTACCCATAGAGATCTTAACTTGATGTGTAAGTATCATGGCACTCATGTCTACAAGACCGAGGATTGCCAGCAATTAAGAGAAGAAGTTGCCCAGTTGTTTCATTATGGGCACCTATGAGAATTTCTGAGTGATCGAGCCAAAAACCACTTTAGAAATAGGGGCGCCAACAAGTAGACCGAAAAAGAGGAACCTCAACATATCATCAACATGATCATTGGAGGGGTCGATGTCCCTCAAGGGCCGATGATAAAATGCACTAAAGTATCCGTCATGAGGGGAAAACGAACCCGAGATTATATCCCGTAGGGAACCATTTCGTTCAGCGATGAGGAAGCTGAGGGCATCGTACAACTTCATAATGATGCACTGGTAATATCTGTACTTGTCTATAAATCTTGAGTTAAACGTGTGTTGATTGATCCAGGTAGCTCGGCCAACATCATCAGATTAAGGGTCGTAGAGCAATTAGAGTTACAAGATCAAATAGTGCCAGCAGTTCGGGTGTTGAACGGATTTAACATGGCATGCGAAACCACCAAATGGGAGATAACCCTACTAGTGAACGCTGTTGGGATCATCCAAGAAATAAAGTTCTATGTGATCGAAGGGGACATGAAATATAACGCTCTATTCAGAAGACCATGGGTTCACAATATGAGGGCGGTACCTTCGACCTTACACCAGGCATTGAAATTCCCTACACCGAGAGGAATCAAGATGGTCTACGGAGAGCAGCCAACTGCAAAGAAAATGTTCGTAGTCGATGAAGTACTCCCGATACCCTTGTCTTGACATTAAGGAACACGAAGTCGATCAAAAAGGCCGAAGTTAAATAGCAACCACCGATGTCGGTCCTGGCCAGATCGGAAGAACAAGGAGTTGACGAGGAGGATGATTAAGGATTTCCGAGATCATTTATATCTCCTGATGATACCGAAGACACCAAATCGACGGTCGAAGAGTTGGATCATGTCACATTGATCGAACACCTACCAGATCGAAAGGTATACCTGGGCACGGGGTTAACCCCCGAGCTCAGGAAAAAACTCATTAATTTTCTTAGAGCTAACATTGTTTGTTTCTCTTGGTCCCATCTTGACATAACAGGGATCCCGCCGGAGGTAACCACTCATAAACTGAGTTTGGACTCGAAGTTCCACTTGGTTAAATAAAAGTGGAGACCACAGTCCGAGGTCAATCATGCTTTCATCAAGGACGAGGTATCTAAACTCCTTAAAATAGGATCCATTCGGGAAGTTAAGTACCTAGATTGGTTAGCTAACGTAGTGGTAGTACCTAAAAGGAAATAAGCTAAGAATGTATGTAGATTACAAAGACCTAAACAAGGCATGCCTTAAGGGTTATTTTTTTTTGCGTAACATCAATCGGATGATTGAAGCGACGTCCGAGCACGAGATACTCAGCTTTCTCGATGCCTATACCGGGTACAACCAAATTAGGATGGACCCATGTGATCAAGAAAAGACTTCTTTTATTACTAAATTCGGCACCTATTGTTATAATGTAATGCCACTTAGAATAAAGAACGTTGGTACCACCTATCAACGCCTAGTAAACCGTATGTTCGAAGAACATATAGGAAAATCAATGGAAGTATATATTGATGACATGTTAGTCAAGTCCCTGCGAGCAGAGGACCATTTAAAACATTTGCAGGAAACCTTCGACATATTGAAGAAGTACAATATGAAGCTGAACCCAAAAAAATGTGCATTCGGGGTCGTATTGGGAAAATTCCTCGGGTTCATGGTGTCCAATCGAGGGATCGAGATCAATCCCAATAAAATCAAATCCATAAAGGCCATAAAATCAAATCCATAAAATCTATCCTAATCAATCATCGTGGTGGACAACGTCAAGGCCGTTCAAAGGTTAACTAGGCGTATAGCCGCCCTGGGCCAGTTCATATCGAGGTTCTAGAAAAAAAGTCATCGGTTCTTCTCACTACTAAGGAAGAAGAATAACTTTTCCTAGACCCAGAGTGCCAACAAGCTTAGGAAGAACTCAAACGGTACCTATCGAGTCCACCCCTATTGCACACTCTGAAGGTGGACGAATAGATGTACCTTTACTTGGCTGTTTCTGAGGTGGCGGTAAGTGGAGTCTTAGTTTGAGAAGAGAAAGTTATGAAATTTCCTATTTACTATGTTAGTAGAACTCTAGGCGAAGCCGAAACAAGGTATCCTCACCTGAAAAAATTGGCGCTCGCTTTGCTAAGCGCCTCCAAGAAGTTAAAACCGTACTTTCAATGTCACCCCATATATGTTATAACCTCCTAACCACTAAGGAACATCATACACAAACCTGAGCTCTCGGACATGTTGGCCAAATGGGCCGTCAAAATCAGCGGGTACGATATCAAGTATCGATCCCGAACTACCATAAAATCTCAAATTTTGGCAGACTTCGTGGCCGACTTTATGTCGGCCTTAATACTCGAAGTCGAAAGGGAATTATTCTTAACTTCGGGGACTACCTCGGGAATTTGGAACCTTTTTATGGACGGTGCCTCGAACGCAAAGGGGTCCGGGCTCGGCATCGTGTTAAAACCACCTACAGGGAATGTAGTTAGGTAGTCTATTAGAACTGTAGAATTGACTAACAACGAGGCCGAGTATGATGCCATAATTGCAGGTCTCGAATTGGCTAAAAGCCTTGGGGCCAAAGTGATCGAAGCTAAGTCTGATTCCCTCATCATGGTAAATCAAGTTAATGGGACGTTAGAAGTGAAAGAGGAACAAATGCGAAGATACTTAGACAAATTGCATGGGATTGGAGGAACAAATACATAGACTACTTGAATACCGGAAAATTGCCCTCGAATCCCAAATAATAGAGGGCCATGCGTACCAAGGCTACCAGATTTATCTTGGTCGAAGGGACATTGTTCAGATGAACATTCGACGGCCCGCTAGCCAGATGATTGGGGCCGGGAGATACTAAATATGCCTTGCGAGAAGTTCACGAAGGCACTTGCGAGAATCATTCGGGGGCAAAATCTTTGGTTTGGAAATTAATCAGGGCCGGCTATTACTGGACTAGAATGGAGAAAGATGCAAAGGATTTCGTGCGAAAATGCAACAACTGCTAGAGACAAGCGTCGATGATCCATCAACCGGGAGAACTACTCCACTCGTTCTTGTCCCCGTGGCCGTTTATGAAGTGGGGAATGGATATCGTCGGTCCCCTGCCATGGGCACCCGGTAAGGCTCAATTCATACTATTCATGACCGATTATTTTTTCAAATGGGTCGAATCTCAAGCGTTCGAAAATATCAGGGAGAATGAAGTCATTGAATTCATCTGGGATCACATAATATGTCAATCCGGCATATCGACTAAGATCGTTTGCGATAATGGGAAACAATTTATCGGCAGCAAGGTAAATAAGTTCTTCGAAGATCATAAGATTGAGAAAATAATATCAACACCTTACCACCCTAGTGGGAATAGACATGCAGAATCTATGAACAAGACCATACTTCAAAACCTTACAACGTGGTTGGTTGATGCCAAAGGGAAATAGAAGAAAATCCTGCCCGAAGTTCTGTGGGCATACCATACGACCTCGAAGTCTAGTACCGGTTCTACCCCATTCTCATTGGTCTACAATGTCGAAGCCTTGATACCAGTCAAAGTGGGAGAACCGAGTCCCAGGTTCTAATATGCGATAGAAGAGTCGAACGGCGAGGCTATGATCACGAGCATGGAACTATTTGATGAAAGGTGGGAGGCCGTCCTGGTCCGGTTGGCCGCATAGAAGCAACGAATAGAAAGATATTACAACTAAAGAGCCAACCTCCGACACTTCCAAATTGGGGACTTGGTATTAAGGAGAGGTACATTACATACCAAGAACCCGAACGAGGGTAAGCTGGTACCAAACTGGGAAGGACCTTATCAAGTTGTCGGAATAACCAGCAAAGGCTCATATAAACTCGAAGCGAGAAACGGTGTACAACTATCGAACAATTGGAATGTGGCACATATAAAGTAATACTATTGCTAAGGTATGAACTCTATTACTTTTTAAATATGTTACGAATCGGACTAACATATGCAGGTAAAATGACTAAGGACGGATGTAGCTATTAAGCCTGAAAGCACGTGTTGCACTCTTTTTTCCTTGAACCGATTTTGTCCCAAAATAGTTTTTTCGGCAAGGTTTTTAACGAGGCAACAGTAAAACGTGCTAACTTAGATTCAAAGGTCGGTCCCAAACCAGAGTCAATGAGTGTTCACTTCACATCAACGGCATCTGAGCCCTCTCAAACTTGACCTCAAATCCTGGGGGCCATTACCCTCGGATTAAGGTTTTTAGCAAGCAAAAACAAAACGAAAAACCTTGTATGTTAGAAGCTAAGGCTTGGTGGTTAGTATTCTAAGGGCCAAATGGTCGTATAAACCGTGTTCACATAGTCCACTTTAGCCATGATACATACTTTTATGCGTTTTCGATCATGTACTTTACACACTGAGAAACGAAAGAAAGTTTTGCCTTGCTATTACACATCCTCTTGCTTCTTCAATTCTAGATCCTAAGAGCCCACAGGCTATCCCTAGCCGGGGACTATTGATCCCAAGGGCTACCCCTACTCGAGGATTGTCGCACGAAGAAAGTTCGGACAACCTGGGCTACCGAATCCCGGAAGCACCAAACATATTAGGTGGTGCCCAAATACAAAAGGCTACAGCTACCCTAAGAATGTCTCAGAGACGTCTGAACCTCTTAATCAGAAAGTAAGGCCTTTATAAAAACTCGAAACCTACCAAAACATTACCCTCGACAAAAGCATCGTCTAAAAATACTTAAGCGTCTTGGAAACCTTTGATCGCACCGAGGTTTTGAAACCACGAGCAAGAAAAGTGGCACAGAAGTCGGGCTTCATTTGAAATTCCAAAAATAGAATGCCCCATAACTACATCTAATTTTATGCTAAGGCATCAAAACAAAACATGAATAAAAGTTGCAAGGAGACGCTGGAAAAGTAAAGACACGATATTGCAGAAAGGGAAAATTTCATAAATACATTCCAAAATTTATTTACAAAGGCCCGACATAACGGCCTCAAAACAATATATATATATATGTATATATATATATATATATATATATATGTGCCAAGGCATCTACGCCTGGTCTTCACCACCGGAATCATCGAAGCCCTCGGCACCCTCGGGCTCGTAGAGCTCCTTTGCCTCGGCCTCGAGTCTCTTAGCTTCCTCGATTTCGGCCGATAAGTCGAACCTCGGGCATGAATCTCTTCGAGGGTCTCTCTTCGGGATAGCCGTTTCATATATTCGACCTTTGTCTTTAGGCGGGTCTATGCTGCCTCCACATCGTCCTTGTATTGGGCCACCATTTCTTCGGCATCGATAGAGGTTGTGTCCAATTTAGACTTTAGTGCCTCATATTCTCTACCGAGGGCATCCCATTCCGCGTCGGTCGAGCTCAATTGTGCCTGAAGGTCATCGTTCAAACTAGACCTCTTGTCGGCTTTTTCCTTCGCCACCCGAAGTTATTTCTCGACCGACGCCAACTCCACCTTCGTAACATCCTTCTCCGAGGTAAGTTGGTCCATCCTTCCCTTCCACAATTCGGTCTAGGCCTTGACCTTGTCTATATCGACCCGCAACTGGTCGGTCAAATCTATCTTCTGTTGGACATGTGAAGTTGTGTTGTTAGTCATCGCAACTAGCTGCTCATTCTTCTTATCTTCATAAACCTTTACCTTTTCAACCAGGTTGACGTGTTCCCATTTTAGTGTTAAGGCTTCCTTCCGAGTTTTTTCCAGCTGGGCCTGAAGAATCGGGAGGTCCTTGAGGGCCTCGTCCTATTGCTCACTTAGAAGCCTGTACATGTCCGTCTTCCGGACCTACTCCTTGAGCTCAAACTCGAGTTGGCTAGTTTTCAAGCGGTACCAGAGGAAGATCTCGTGGTGAAGCACTGAAGCCTGTAAAATGATGGAATTAAGTAACAGACATCAAAGGAAAACTTAAATTATTCATAAGGAGAGTCCGAAGGTGTTAGAGCTTTACATAGTTCAACGCCTACTGGGCCTCATTGAAGAGACTCAGCGTGCCCACCTCCTTCATCTTCGTCTGGTCCTCCTAAGTCACCATGCATCGAAGGTAGCTGGCTACGCCTACCAGAGCGGATAGGACCCGGGCATCTTCCGAGGTCCACACTCGGTGCAGGGATTTGCTTCACCAATCTTGGGCTTGTACGTGGCCCGTCAGCTCCTGAAGGCACATCCTTCTTCGGTATCTCCAGGTGACCTAGCCTGAAGAAATCTTCCAATGTGGACATGTCCATGCGATCGAAGAAGGAGTGGAGAGGATCCTCTGCACCCTGAGCTCCTTCGTTTGATTTTTCCTTGCCCGCTTGGGCCTCTTAGAGAATGGACTCAGTATAGGAGGGCGTCTCGATGATGTCTATCACACCGGTCACCTCCGTCGAAACAAAAATGGATTCTCGAGAGGTCACATTCCCCGTCTCCACTTCGGTCTCTCAAGTCGCAGGGGGATCGACCTCGTGGCTCTTTTACTCGGTCGCCGCCTGCAGCCCGGTAGGGGTCGATCCATGAGCGATAAAAATGTCATCTTATTAAGGCTCATCCCTGAGCCGATAAAGCAAGTTAGCGTACGGTACCCTGTACTTAGTATTCTTCTTGGGCTTGCAAACCTGGGTGGCCGCCCTCTTTTTTATCTTCACCTCGGGATCCGGGGAACCCGAGGACTTTCTTTTCCTCTTTTTCTCCTCCGCGGCAGCCCGGGGCTGTCCCAAAATGGAGGGTTCGATGGGTAAGGATGTATCTTCATCACCATACAGCGGCCTAAGTTCAGTGGTCTTAGGCAAACCTACGAGGGATAAGAAAAAGGTCAACATCGTGTAAGCTTGGTGCATAGTAATAACTTTTTAGGGGAGAGACTTACCATGAGAACGGGCCTCCTATTTGCCCTTCGAATGTTTGTGCCACGTGCGCTCGTAGTATGACATCTGCTGGCATATCCCTTTGATTCACTCCTCGAGTCAGGGGACCGCATTAGGAACCTGAGAAACGGTTGCACAACCATAAATACTAGAGATGAGAGAAGAAATGAAGGGAAATTGACACTTAAGGATAGACTACACTTACGAGATGCGTTCAACTTCTCGGGGAATGGCAGAAACTCGGGAGGGATCAAGTCTTCAGTTTTAACCCGAACAAAATGCCTATGCCAGCCTCAGTCGTCGTCCTCATCGATGCTTGGAAAAGGGCCTTGCTGGATCGGTGAACAAACTTGATTATCCCCCCTCAAGAAATTCGGGGAATGTACAGACGGAGTAGGTGGTCGAGGGTGAACCAAGGAGATTTAGTGTTGTTCACAAAATGGTATAAGAGGATCACGATCCTCCAGATGGACGGGTGGATTTGCCTAAGGAATACTTCATACCTATTGCAAAATGCCTGGATTACCGGGAGAACCAGACCCACCGTAAAAGGGTAAGTGTAAATGCTTAAATACCCCTCAACGTGGGTAGTAATATGGTCCTCAGGTCCGGGGACAACCAAGTCCTTGCCTTTCCATTTAAAGTCCTCTCGGACTATGGGAAAAGTATCTTTAGTAACATAGCATATACATCTCCATGCTCCTTTGCCTCGGTCTTGTTTGACGAAGGCCTTCTCGACCTTGAAGGCATCCCCGATGGAACAGCCCCCGGGTATGAAGCTTTTCACAGGAGGGTCGGGGAGCACCTCAGAAGCATCCACCTCGACATCTGCGGCCGAGTGAGAAGATGAAGGGTCAGTTTGTTCTAGTACGTATTTGGAGGTTTTGGCCATCATGAATCTGGGACATGTATGAAGGTTTGAAGAAGGCGTATGAAGATTTGAGAAAGTTAGAAGTGAAGATATGAAGTTCTGGGTTGAAAATCCAAGAAAATATATGAAGGTTTGGAGGTTGAAGATGAAGATTTGAAGGATCAAGAAGCGAGGTATGAAGATTTCAGAAAGTTAGAAGCCTTTGTAAAGCTCGAAGGTAAGAACTAGGATCACAAAGTGAAAGAAGTGAAGGGGGGCGAAGCTTTTATAGGGGGGAATGTAACTAATACGTGACGTTTCACAAAATTGAAGACAACCAGCTGATGATCGACATGTGTCCGAAGTTAGAACGACACGACTGATGGGACGTTTCGATTTATTCGTCATCTCGATTGTAACGTGCGAAGGAAGGAACTGGGTTCATCTATCGTTTCTCATCGTTTCGACAAACCTACTTTATGGGAAAAGAGAAAACTATCTGTATACGGGTAAAACTAGGGGTAACATATACTCCGACTTTTCGGTAGGTCAAACGAAACAAGGATATGATTATACGGGATCGAAATCGAAGCTGAGAACTTCTTGTACCAAGGCTCGAATAAAATGCTCCCAATTCTATTAGTTGAAATTGCAGATTGATATACCTAAAGTAAATTAAGGATCTATTGGTCGTTATGACTTTGGTTAAAGCAAGTGATTTTGTTTCTAATAAAACGGTCTAAGATATATTTAACAATCATATATTCCCTCCGTTTCAATTTATGTGAATCCATTTGACTGGGCACGAAGTTTAAGAAACAGAGAAGACTTTTAAACTTGTAGTATAAAATGAAGCACGTAAATTTTGTGTGGCTATAAATCATTGCATAAAGGTAAATTATTTCCATATAAAGAAAGGGATCATTCTTTTTGGCACGGATCAAAAAGGAAATAGGTTCATATAAATTGAAACAGAGGGAGTATAAATTAATAAAGTAAATATAACATATAACTTGTCATCTTTTAACAGTTTGAATAATCAAATATATATTATTGAATAAAAAAAGTGAAAGCTTTACAAATCCGTAAAATAATGGGAAAACACTAATAATATATTAGAGCCAATCGTGTTATAGTTAATGCATTTTTAGTTCATTGGAAGTTTTTCCAAATCTAAAATTAGTTTTAGGAACGTCAAAAACTAAACTGAAGTTTTCTATTCCATTTTAGAAAGAGAAGAAAAATGTAAGGATAGTAATGAAGTTATAACTCTTTACCCGTAAAACGGTACAGTTAAATTGATACGTGGTATATAAACAAGTAAATTAATTTGATCCTAAAATAATAAATGAATTAGACAGAAATATAAGACTTAGCCTTGAAATTAAAATAAACGGCAGATATCTTAGCTCCGGGCGCAGAGCTACCGAAGGCAGTAAGAACAATGCAAATAAGCAAGAAAAGTAAAGTATTATTGAGCGTTTTGTATAATATAGCGTATGCTTGTCAGAATGTGTAACGGTAGGCAGTGAATACCATATTCTCTAACGGATCATGCTTTTAATGTTGTAGAATATTCCTCATTGAATGCTACCGGGTGGCACGTATTTATTTCGCCTTTATGAATACCATTCTTTCCGATGACAAGTGAGGTCATTGCCTTCGGGTTCGATTGCTTTCTGTCTTTGGCTCCACGTGTCACTTTCTTATGCGATCATTAAACATGAACATATTTTGCCCCATACAGATAGTCCCCCTGCTTTCCAGTGGCATAATTTTGTGTCACCGGGAAGTTGGTAGAGATACCTTTCTTGGCGGAAAATTCCTTGACCCCCTCCGAAAAGTTTCTGACGGTTGATTAGACACACGTCTCTCTGCATTTAATGCCTTGGACATGCATCAACCTTTGATTTCGCATGACTTTTGCCGTTTATCGAGATAATTATGGTCACGATTTTAGCCGCCTATTCTTTTACTTATGCGCATCAAACTTCTTCATGTACACTTTATAATTCTCCAAACTTTCCCACACTCTGTGTCTGAAGTTAGAATGACACAACTGATGGGACGTTTCGGTTTATCCGTCATCTCGGGTTGTAACGTGCGAAGGAAGGAACTGGGTTCATATATCGTTTCTCATCGTTTCGACAAACCTAATCTCTGGGAAACGAGGAGATTATCTGTATACGGGTGAAACTAGGGGTAACATATACCCCGACTTTCTGGTAGGTCAAACGAAGCAAGGATATGATTACACGAGATCGAAATCGAAATCGAAGCTAAAAACTTCTTGTACCAAGGCTCGAATAAAATGCTTGCCATCGGACTTGATCTAATCGCGCACCCCGGACCCAAGATGGGTTCCGAGACTTCGGGAAGTGCATGAACGGTTATAGGCGGTGGACAGAGGGTCGTGATATCCGGAACCAATCGGATATATATCACGGTGCAGATCTCGCTCGATGGCGGTTACATATTAGTAATTAGCGAGAGAAGAGGATTTTTACTTTTTACTAGGGGTAAAACTCTTCTACTATATAAAGAAAAAGTTTTTTTTTTTGAAAAAAGACGTAACACGCATACCTAGGCAATACAAACTTATTTCTCTGCTTTCTAGTTATCGCAAATTCTTTACTTTACTTTTGTTCTTTGTTCTTGACTAACTTCGAATCAAGGACCTAAACGAGGGCAGAAACTATTGCCCAATCCAAATTTAAGCTAGGTCATAACGTCGCGACTGGTTTGATTACTCATTGTGTTTATAACTCATTTATCTAATATTCTCACTTATTTGTGTTGAATCAATTCATATATCCTTAAAATCGCGTATAAATTTAATTATTTTTTATTTTAAGGGTAAACAAAGAATACTGTGGATTAATTATTTATATGGTTGGAATATACTAGTTCTAACTCTTGTAAGTTTGTTTTGCTGCATGTGTTGACTGAAACTGAGCAGATAATTGAAGTGAAGCTGTGGGAATTCAATTTTCAAGGAACTGGGGCAAGTGAGGTTGTTAGGCGGGCCATAGCACCGAGTCCAAATTCTCGATCAGTGTGGTGCAGAGACTGCAGACGCCTTGAGAATCACTAACAAAACAGAGTATATTCATTCCAAATAATAAGACACTGGACAATAAAAACAAGAAAACTTAGGCCATGAAATCCGTTCACCGCTTCCTTTGTCGGTCAGGTGGCATCCAGACTGACGCTCGCAGAAAACACTTAAAGCCAATTGAAAACATATTTCAACGTGACTAAGGCTTTTAATTGAAGGAGTACATCTCCTGTACTCCCAATTCTATTAGTTGAAATTGCAGATTGATATACCTAAAGTAAATTAAGGATCTATTGGTCGTTATGACTTTGGTTAAAGCAAGTGATTTTGTTTCTAATAAAACAGTCTAAGATATATTTAACAATCATATATAAATTAATAAAGTAAATATAACATATAACTTGTCATCTTTTAACAGTTTGAATAATCAAATATATATTATTGAATAAAAAAAAGTGAAAGCTTTGCAAATCCGTAAAATAATGGGAAAACAATAACAATATATTAGAGCCAATCGTGTTATAGTTAATGCATTTTAAGTTCATCGGAAGTTTTTCCAAATCTAAAATGAGTTTTAGGAACGTCAAGAAATAAACTGAAGTTTTCTACTCCATTTTAGAAAGAGAAGAAAAATGTAAGGATAGTAATGAAGTTATAACTGTTTACTCGTAAAACGGTACAGTTAAATTGATACGTGGTTTATACACAAGTAAATTAATTTGATCCTAAAATAACAGATGAATTAGACAGAAATATAAGGTTTAGCCTTGAAATTAAAATAAACTGCAAATATCTTAGCTCCGGGCGCAGAGCTACCGAAGGCAGTAAGAACAATGCAAATAAACAAGAAAAGTATAGGATCAAGCTCATCTTAAATGACAATTATGAGAGCCATTGAAGAATGTGTAACAGTAGGCAGTGAATGTCATATTCTCTATAACGGACTACGTACTTAATACTACAGAATATTCTTCATTAAATGCTACCGGGTGGTAGGCATTTATTTCGCCTTTATGAATATCAATCTCTCCGATAACAAGCGAGGTCATTGCCTTCAGGTTCGTTTGCCTTCTGTTTTCGGCTCCACGTGTCACTTTCTCATGCGATCATTAATATGAATATATTTTACCCCATACAGATAGTCCCCCTGCTTTTCGGTGGCAAAACTTTGTATCACCAGGAAGTTAGTAGAGATACCTTTCTTGGTGTGAATTTCTCCGACCCTCTCCGAAAAATTTCTGATGGTTGATTAGACGCACCTCTCTCTGCATTTAATGTACTGAACATGCATCAACCCTTGATTTAGCATCACTTTTACCGGTTATTGAGGTAATTATGACTACGATTTTAGCCGCCTATTCTTTTACTTATGCGCATCAAACTTCTTCATGTACACTTCATAATTCTCCAAACTTTCTCAAACTCTCTTTACTCAACTCGTACTCCGTCTTCAACCTTCTTCTCGAGAGAAAAAATTTCTTGCTTTTCTGATAATAAAATGGCATCCTTCCAGAAACCCTAGTTCCTCAAAAAATAAAGGTAAGCTGATGATGATGCTCCTCCTACGGTGAGCACCATCATCCTAAAAAGTTTCGTCACAACTAAGATCTTCGAAGATAAATATTTTTCTGCTCACCCTCGTACGTGGGTCGTTAGTGTATACCCTTCTTCCAACCGTTCTTCCAGCATTCCTGCTATAAAGGAAGACTGCGATTGCCAATATATAGATATTATCGCTCCTGATCTGGTCGAGCAGATAACCTTACCCAAGAAGGGTTTTACGTATTTTTATACGTAACCCTTCACCTTGGGGCCATTCTCTTTGAGTGGAGAGCTTGACTCCGTCATCGTGGAGTTCTGCATCCGCTACCAGACATGCTTGGCCCAAGTAAGTCCTTCTGTATGGAGGACAATGGCTTGTCTTTGGCGTCTGTGCCAGGAGACGGGAGAGGAGCTAACCCTAGGTCGGTTGCTGAACCTCTATTCCCCCAAGATCTTCCGCGGGGGAATAATAAATTTCAAGAAGAGCTGCTACCATGCTCTGCTATCTAGCATGGATGATGATAACAATCGTGGGTGGATAGAACGGTTCGTTGCAGTCGCCACCAGTGACATCATTCCGGCCACGGCTTTATCCTTTTCGGAATTATAGAACCGCACTCGTAAGTTCATCATTTGTCTTTTCTTCCATCAAATATTATCTCATATCATTATTAACCCTTCTTATATTAGTGACTCGGTGGGTACTACCTAGGGTTGAAGGCTTGGACCAGTAGGTTCAGAAAAATTTGGACGTTACTACGCCCGAAACCCGCACGTGGAAAGAACTAGCCCTCAAATACGGGAGGAAGGCCAAAAATCATGGTAGGTTAAGCCTGCCTTGCTTTTTCCCTTCGTATAAGGAAGTTGATTAACCCCTTTTCCTTTGTTGAATTCAAGTCTAGCCTAGGGCTCAGTTGTTGTACCCAAGGAGGACGTTTTGGCTAACCCTGCTAACGCGGCGAGGCTGCTGCGGGAGGTTTTTACACGAACATGTGTCTCCGAGCCTGCTTCTGGTGCAAGTGTTTCTTCTCGGACTTCCCGGCCAAAGAACAAGCAACAAAAAATAAGGCATTTATCCGCGGCCGCAGAAAAAAATAAAAAGGCAATGAGCGTCGCTCCCGAGCCATCTTTGAATATTATGGTGATGAGCATCGTGCCCGAGCCGGTCCCAGAAACCATGGTAATCGACTATAATGGAGAAGCTAGTGATGATGGGGCTTATCAACATAAAAGACGACGACTTTCATCAATTCAACAGAATGCTCAATCTTTTGAATTAGCTACACCAACCGAGAATGATGCCTCGACACTCAGGGGGAGTTTGATGCGGTAGAAGATGTCAATTCACGCTTTCGAGTCCCAGCTGCCGTACCCGGTACTATTGGGCTAAGTACCAGGCTTATTTCATCTTTGGTTGACGAGCAACCATCAACCAGCACTGCACCTGTCGCAACTTCTTCTCATCCTACATCGCCATCTCCTTCATTTCCCTTTTCTCCAACTTTACCTTCATCACTAGCAACTGCTACATCATTTCCGTCGGTCGCAAAGGAGGATGTCCCTATTTCGCAATCCCCAGTTCATGGGAACCTGGTGCAAAATTATGCTTCTCCCTCAGAGGATCCCCAAAGGTGGAGGAGCGCCACCCTCTCGTTTTCCATCGGATGCAATATGTTGTCCTGGCCGGTGGAACTTGCTAACTATCTGAAGCCCTTGGCTTCAGAGAAATATTGGGCGAAAATACAAACTCTCTCGGGAGAATGTTTGTTGAACATCCATTCACAACGCAGTGGCAGTATAGTCTTTATTTTCTCAGTTGTTTCTTCTATTTGTGTTATGGCAAGGTTTTGAATTTGCATTCTTGTTTTGCAGGCCAACTTTCTTACTTTCAAGGGCTTCCAATGGTTGATTCGTGACAAGGAGGAAATTACCTCCGAGCGCGATCAGCTTTTGGTTGATCAAAATCATTTTGTTGCTCGCCTCTCGGAACTGGAAGCACGAGCTACTGAGGCTGCCGAGTTGGAGGCTCGATTGCAGCAAATCGAGAAAGAAGAGGCAACCCTTAGCCAGGAGGTTGCCCCATTAAGGGCACAATTTGAAGGAGTTAAGGCCAGATGGGTTGAAGTCCATAATGTCGTTCTTGTTACATCTGATCGTAAGGCTGCCTCTGCTGAATGATTGCGTAATTTGGAGCCATCCTTAAACTCTCCAAAGCTGAAGAGCTTGCTGCTGCCAAGGCGGAGTATTCCCACTGTCCGCGAGCTTGATGCCTGCCACCAGTCCACCAGATCCGCGCGGGATAACCTTTCTGCCGAGGTCGACCAACTTAAAAAGAACTCCAGCGCCGAGCGGTTTCCCTCGTTGTTGAAAAATATATGCTATGTATAGTATACAGAGAAAGACTTTCGAAGAGGCCAAAGCAGGTGTCATTGACTTTGATGCCGAAATCGCTAAGGCTCATTAGCTGGAGTTAGCTACAAAAAGGGGTCTTCCTGCCCGACCTGATGCTACCGATTCTTCTAGTTTTGGTTCTGAATTATGAGGAACTGAAGAAGAACTGGAAGGTGATGATTCTAAAGGCAAAAATGATGAAGGCCAAAATACTGAACCGGTGGCGGATCTATCCACTTCTCCTAGGGGCGCATATATTACTCTTCCTCCGAGTTTCGGAGATGCAGCTTTGTTTTTGCTTTCTTTTTCAAACTTTTGTACTTGTGCTATTTGGCACATTTATTGTAAATAGAAACATTTTTTCGTTCAAGTCTAAGTTTTTTGTCTTTGGGTCCTTTTGTTTAAGTATTTGTGTAAGTTTGATCTTTGCGTCTTTTTTCGCTTAAGTGTTTGCACAAGTTTACTTTATGCGTCTAATTTTGCAAGGCTTTGGGTGTATTTTCCACCGAAAGCATTTGAATTTCGGGCATAAGTTCTTCTGAAATCAACCCTTTAACGTGGGGATTTTCATAAGAGAGGGCCCTCTTATGTTTACAGTGCTCTTGAAGAGGATGTCTCATGTTCATTACAACACTAGCATTTGAAGTACTTGTTCAATTTTCAAATCACAAAATCAATTCATCATTCAGACTAGAAACAAGATAGAAACAAAAGGACTTTACTTTATTCCTTCAATTTTCAAAAGTACATAAGCGTTCATTGTGCTATAAAGAAATTGCCATTTCTTGCGGCTAACTTCTACACCTTATTTCTACGGGGCTGGACAGATAATCTTCATTTCGATAACAAACTTCACTTCCTATTAGAAATTTATGCTATCGAGCCAAAGATTATCTGACAATTCCCTAGTGACTTGCACTTGTGAACGGTCGAGTAATCTCTATTCGATAGCAAGCTCAACTTCCCGGTAGGAACTTTGCTATCGAGCAAAAGACTAACTAACCGCTCCGCAACCGTTCTTTGCTTGTGTGTCGTGTCATTTAAAGGTCTTATTGATGTTGCCAAAGCTTCCTTCGTAGTATGCTTTCCGAAACTACCTCGTTAACAACCTTGCCAGAAAAATCTAATTGGGACAAAAACTGGACAAAGGGAAAAAGAGTGCAACACATACTTTCGGTACAGGTAATGTTCATCAGTAATAGTATCCCTTGAGGTGTGCCATGTTTCAGTTGCTTGGCAATTTTTCTCTATCTTGATTTTCTAACTCGTATGATCCTTCCTGGTGACAACTGAAACTTGGTAGGGGCCTTCCCATATTGGACCTAGTTTCCCCGCATTGAGCTCCTGGGTGTTATGAGTTACTTTTCTTAAAACCAAATCTCCTATTTTCAAATAACGTTGGTTGGCCCTTCGATTGTAATATCTCTCTATTCTCTATTTTTGGGTTGCCATCCTTATATGCGCCAAGTCCATGTGTTTGTCACGCAGCTCTAAATTGACTAGCATTGCTTCATTGTTTGCCTCTTCGTTTGCCCGAAAATACCTCAGGGTAGGTTGTACTACTTCCACTGGGATCAAGGTTTCTGCTCCGTACACAAGAGAAAAAAGAGTCTCTACCATGCTCCATTTGGCCGTTGTTCAGTACAAACATAGTACACTTGGCAGCTCTTCAGGCCATTTACATTTAGATGCTTCTAATCTCTTCTTGAGATTTTGTATAATCACTTTGTTTGTTGATTCTGCTTGACCATTTGCGCTCAGATGATAAGGTGATGATGTGATCCTTTTGATTTTCAAATCTTTAAGGAACTTTGTGTTCGTTGTGCTATAAATTGTGGCCCGTTGTCGCATGCTATCTCTTGTGGTACCCTAAATCTACAAATTATGTTCTCCCACAAGAAAACTGCCACTTCACGCTCGCCGATCTTCTGATAAGGACCTGCTTCAACCCACTTAGAAAAATAGTCAGTTAAAATCAAAAGAAATCTTACCTTACCCGGGGCCGGTGGTAGTGGTCCGACGATATTCATTTTCCACTTCATGAACGGTCATGGTGACAAAACTGAGTGCAATGGATCTGCCGGTTGATGTACCAACGGTGCGTAGCATTGACATTTATCACATTATTTAACATAAACTTTAGCGTCATGTTCCATCCGGGGCCATTATTATCCTCCCTTACTAATTTTAGTACTAAGGAATCTGCGCTTGAGTGATTTTCGCAGCTCCCTTCGTGGACTTCTCGCATAACATAATTAGCTTCGGAGGCTCCCAATCATCGAGCCAATGGGCCTTGGAAAGATCTTATGTATAATTTCCCCCCCTTGAAGCTGTATCGAGATGTTTTAGTATGCAGTGCCCGAGATGCCTTAGGATCTTCATGAAATTTCCCGTATTTGAGGTAGTCAATAATCTATTCTCTCTAATCCAGGGCCAAATTAGTCACGTTTACCTCATAATAGCTATCTGCCTCCAGTACCAAGTGCATAGGTTGTACGACCGTACCGAAGTTTGATCCCTTCATTTTTGTAGAGCCAAGGTTAGCTAGTGCATTTGCTTATGCATTCTCTTTCCATGAGATATGCGTGATTGACCCCTCCTGGAACAAAGCGAGCATAGCCTGAACCTTCATTAAGTATTGTTGCATGTATTCCTCTTTGGCTTCGAAGATCCCGTAGACCTAATTTACCATGAAATGTGAGTCGCATTTGATTTCTATGACCTCGGAGTCCAGTTCTCTGGCCAATTCGATCCCTGCAATCAAAGCTTCATACTCCGCTTCATTGTTAGTCAGAGGAACATTTCTTATGGCATGCCTTAGGGTTTCTCCCAAAGGCGTGGTTAAACTATGACGAGCCCAGACCCCTTCACGTTGGAAGCTTCGTCCGTGAATAGGGTCCAAACTCCTGATGTCGATTCTGACACCATCACTGCTTCTTTGGTAGCCAAAGGTAACAGTCCCGAACTGAAATCAGCCACAAAGTCGGCCAAAACTTGAGATTTAATCATAGTCCCATGCTTATATTCTATGTCAAATTCACTCATTTTGACGACCTACTTGGCCAGTACCAAAATTTCGAGTTTATGAAGAATATTCCGCAGTGAAAAAGTAGTCACCACAACTATCAGGTGATACTGGAAATAAAGCCCTAGATTTCGAGCGGTGACTACGAGGGCTAAGACTAATTTCTTCAGATGTGGGTAGCGAGTTACTGTTCCCGTTAAAATTTTACTAACGTAGTAAATAGGAAATTGTATACCTTTATCCTCACAGACTAAAACAATACTTACCGAAACCTCTGATACTTCTAAGTAGATCAGTAGTTGTTGCCTTCCTCTGGTTTTGACAGTAATTGAGGACTTGACAAATACCTTTTTAGATCCTTCAAAGCCTACAGACATTCCGGTGTCCACTCAAAGTTATTCTTCTTTTTGATAAGTGCAAAGAAATAATGGCATTTCTCTGAAGACCGGGAAATAAATCTGCTCAATGCGGTCAGCCTCGTTGTTAGACTTTGAACCTCTTTTATGCTTGATAGCTGGTCCGGGATGTCTCCGATGGCTTTGATTTTATTAGGCTTAACCTCGATCCCACTTTGTGACACCAGGAATCCCAGGAACTTACTGAAACTGACCCCGACCTCACACTTCTCGGGGTTAAGTTTCATGTTATGCTTCTGTAGGATGTCAAACGTTTCTTGCAAGTGTTTAAGATGATCACCTGCGTTCAAAGACTTAACAAGCATATCATCTACGTAAACTTCCATGGTTTTCCCTATTTGATTTTCAAACATCTTGTTCACTAGCCGTTGATAAGTGACTCCATCATTCTTTAGCCCGAAGGGCATCACATTGTAACAATATGTGCAAAAATTCCTGATAAACGAAGTTTTTTCTTGATCCTCCGGGTTCATCTTGATTTGGTAGTACCCGGAATAAGCATCAAGGAAACTCAATAACTAATGCCCGGCCGTTGCATCAATCATTTGATCAATGTTTGGCAATGAGAACGGGTCATTTGGGCACGCCTTATTTAAGTCATTATAGTCTACGCACATGCAAACTTTGTTATTCTTCTTTGGAACTATTACTACGTTAGCTAGCCAGTCAGGATACTTTAACTCTCAGATTGAACTATATCAAGCAAGCTAGTTATGTCTTCTTTGAGAAATTTATTTCTGACCTCAGCAATATGACGTTTTTTCTATCTTACCAGAGGGATGCTGGGATATAAGCATAGCTTGTGTACGACCACTTTTGGCGGGATACCTGTCATATCCGCATGCGACCACACAAAATAATCGACATTTAATTTAAGAAATTCAATAAATCCAAACTTGAGTTCGAGGTAGAGTCGTGTCCCCAAGTGAAACTTCCTCTCCAGGAACTTTTCAAACAATACGACTTGTTCAAGTTCTTCCGCTGTGGACTTTGTTGTGTCTATTTCTTCTGGTACCTGCAAATATTTTGGTACCTGATAAGATTCTGATGACTCCTCCTACTGTTTGATTTCTCTCGACTTGGGAGCAGGCACCGGTTCTTGTAATTTCTATGTCACACACTCTCTCCCTTTGCTATTGGAAACTGAGATTGCATTCATTTATATTGCTGCTGGTTGGTCGCCTCTTATTTGTTTAATCCCCTCGGGAGTTGGAATTTCAGAACCTGATGATATGTTAACGGAACCGCCTTCATCTTGTGCAACCATGGTCTCCCCAGGATGATGTTGTAACCCATATTGTCGTCTACCACTTCGAAAAGGGTCGTCTTCATTACCCCTTAGACATTCGTGTGCAACATGATCTCTCCTTAGGCTGTCACACTTGCTAGGTTGGACCCAGCAAGGAGCTTTGTAGCCGGAATGATACCTCCGGTAAGCTAGGCTTGCTCCAACACCCTCTATTTTATAATGTTGGCCGAAATTCCTGGGTCCACCAAAACACGCTTAATTTTAAAATCTAAAACATTCAAAGAAATTACCAGCGCATCGTTGTGCGGTAGCAACAATCCATTTGTGTCTTCCTCTGTGAAAGTAATGTCGTCTTCAGTGACTTCTTGTAGTCTCTTTATGTGGGTCACTGACACCTTCACCTTTTTTCCACCGAGATAGTAACCCCATTTATCTCATTTCCCCCGAAAATCATGTTGATCATGAGTCACGGGTAATTTTCTCCCGCTTTTGAAGGTCCTGCATTATCACGATTGCGACTGTAGTTATTTTTAGCCTGGCCACTTAACAATTCCCTGAGATGGTCATTTTTCAACAATGTTGCCAGGTCCTCATGCAGATGCCGGCATTCCCCAGTCCGGTGACCGTTTGTCTCATGGTATTTGCATCACAAATTAGGATCCCTTTGGCTGGGATCGTATCTCACTGGCTTCGGGAACCATGCTTCTTTAATGTTCCTTATAATCGACACCAGCTCCACTACGATGACGGTGAAGTTATATTCGAAAAGCCTAGGGTAGGAAAAATCTCGAGAACCTGACGTTTCCTTATCCTGTAACGACCTGTTATTTTGGCCGCGATCAGTTCTCCTATCGGTAATGAATCTATCTGACAATCGAAAACCTCTGTCGTGTTCTTCAACCCATTCATAGGGCAAAACCCGACCTCTGTAAGATCATCGATCTGTGTCAAAATCATCTTTTGATTTCTCTTTATTCTTCTCCCGGTCCCAACCCTTGGACGACGCTGAGAAACCGAGCTAATCATCCTCAATCCTTATCTTAGACTCGTACTGGTTGTAACCATCCGCCCAAGTTGTTACTTGAAACTCGAGTAAACTTTATTTCAACTTCAGGGAAGCATCAAAACTTCTCAGATTCAGACCTTTGGTAAATGCTTCAGCTGACCATTTGTCCGGTACGGCCGGTAGCAACATCATTTCCTTCTGGAATCTGGTCTCAAAGTCCCGCAACAACTCAGACTCTCCTTGTGCAATTGTGAAGTGTCGGCCTTTCGGGCATGTATCATTATGGCCCCGGCATGGGCCTTGATGAAAGAGTTCGGGGGAATCTCAAAGGAATCTATGGAATGCTCGGATAAAAGCGAATATCATGTCAGGGCTCCCTTCGTAAAGGTCTCCCTAAATTTTTTCAGTAAGATTGATTCATTTTCGTGGGGAGCTAAATCGTCCCCCTTCACCGCCATAGTATAGGTGGTGATGTTCTCCCGAGGATCTGAAGTCCCATCATACTTTATCATGTATGGCATTTTAAACCGCTTCAGGATCAATTCTGGTGCCGCGTTTGGCTTGAACGACATGAGTTCGACTTTAAAGGGATCATTTTCATTGTTGCTACCGAAACCGCCACCGTTCCCCTGACCCTGTCAAATCTGACCTCTCCCATTGGGGTGTTGTTATTGAACTCTGCATTGTCTGATTCATGGGGAACATCAGGAGGAACTACACCTTGCCCATTCACATTGTTGGAAGCACCCGACAACGCCTTCTTTAATTTCGTTATGACTTGATCGTGCCGTGTGAGATGGCCTACTATGGCCTCCTGTTTCTTCTTCAAGATCCTAACTGTTTCTACGACATATTCGTCTTCAGCATCATTATGAGTTTCCTCCCGAACATGTCGTGGATATAGGCCGCCATGGACCGGTGTGGCCTCGCTTCCCTCGTTGCAGGTATCACTGATGGAATCTTCATGATGATGCCGATTTCCTTGGGCATCGACATTGTGTGTGTTGTTAACACCATTATCTGCCTTTTTTAATGATTTTGCTAAGAATAAAGAATCAAACAAGTTAGTAATAGATGTAGAGATCAATTCAATTACACAACTGTCTATGCCCCGTGGTGGGCGCCAAAATATTTACCCGTAAAATGGTACAGTTGAATTTATACGTGGTTTATAGACAAGTGAATTAATTTGATCCTAAAATAACAGATGAATTAGACAGAAATATAAGACTTAGCCTTGAAATTGAAATAAACGGAAGATATCTTAGTTCCGGACGTAGAGTTACCGGAGGCAATAAGAACAATGCAAATAAGCAAGAAAAGTAAAGTATTATTGAGCTTTTTGTATAATATAGCGTATGCTTGTCAGAACATTCCTCCTCTTACAATGATGGTAGAGCTCACTATTTATAGCTACACTTAGGGAACAAGGTCCTAGGATCAAGCCCCTCTTAAATGACAATTATGAGGGCCATTGAATGTCATGGCCCGACCTCGGGGAGCGCAACCGGTGCTCAACCAAGATAACCTGGACGAGCAAGCCTGCTAGATTGCTTTCTACCCAACTCACCCATAAATAAAGAGGAGATAAACTTCATTAATTAACACCACGAGGGTTCATGAACAACACTATTTTCATCATCATTAGTTACTTTATTTATAAAGTCTCAAAATACATACACTTTCATAGTTTGAAGTGGGACATGTAATACACATACGACATTACTATCTTGACTTTTCCATTACCAATACACAACCCACAATATGTCTACAGAGCCTCTAAAATACAAAAGAGTACAATGATAGTGCCGACAATAAGGCTCCGGCTATACCTCAAAACATAATACACACAGAACAAAAGATGCACGACCCCAAAATGAAGTAGGGCTCACCAAGTCAACTGGGAAGAGAGTGTACCGCTATCACTGGTCAATGCCTTCCGCTGTGGAACCACCTGTATCCATTAAAGATACAGCGCACCCGGAGAAAAGGGACATTAGTACATGTCGAATAGTACTAGTATGAAATACCAAAACACCTATTCAAGGACTTGGAAATACAACATGGATATGATGAATCATGGTAACAATAAAAGGGCTTAGATAGTCGTTAAAGTCAAAGAAATTTTTATTAAGAGCTTCCAATACATTTATAAGTTTTAAGTCGGGGGTCCTCTGTAACCACCCTTACACAAAGCGGCCCTACCGCCTCACCCCAATGTATGTGGGTGGTGGTGCAATCTCAATACCATAAACCCTACACAAAACGGCCCTGCCGCCTCACCCTAACGTATGCAGGTGGAGGTGTAATCATAATACCATAACTCTACACAAAGAGACCATGCTGCCTCACTCCAATGTATTTGGGAGGAGGTGTAATCTAAGTACCACAATTTATATTCCCAAAATGATAATAGTTTGTACAAGGAGTTCTCTTCCAATCAACTGCTTGGCACCTTCGGCCTTAACAAGTATAAGTTCATAAGGTTTCATCATATAAGGAATAAGTGTTTGATCACATTGATATCATACAAGGTTTTCTTCTCAAAAGGGATATAACATAATTAGGTTACAATAGAAATCATTAACACATGAGGGTTCGAACACGTTATGCAATTTGAGAATCAATTTACTAGCTTGAACATCCCACCTCAACAATGTTTCATGTTCGACTACACATAATGGATTATTACAAGGATTCGGGAATTCCGATACTAGAAGAAGAGTTTAGCCTCCATACCTTGTTTGAGATTTTCTTAAGTTACTACAATGCCCCAACACTTCTAGCAAAAACAATCTATATGAAGATAGCGAAAATCAGATAATAATTAAAAGAATTCTCATGGTGTAACTCTCTTAGGAATTTTGTCAAACACCTAGTATGCAAAATAGACTACAAAGCTCTACAATGGTAACCCCTACCTCCCTCAACCAATTTCAATAAGAAACTAACCAAAATGGTTCATTAAGCCCACATACTACACCATATTATCACATGCATGGCCTATTTCCAACCCCACAATATACTTGAACTCATAACCTCTTGCATGAAAGCTTAGGAGTAGGACTTACCCAGATAGATGATAATCTAGTGATTGGCTTCCTTGATTCATGAAGATTGGTGTAAGAATATGTGATTAGAATACTAGAGCAGAGAATTTGTTAAATTTTGAAGGTTGTTCTGCAGTCCATTATGTGATCGCATACAATGATGCCAAGATTGGTGTAAGAATATTTCCTCCTTCTCTCTAAAATACTCTTACCTCTCTCTAAAATCATCATATATTCGCTTCAAAATGAGCCCCTAAGGCTATTTATCAAAATGGGATCGAGTTATAAAAATAGAAAAATGGACCCTCCGAACTCATGTCTGCGATCGCAGAATGGACCGCAGAACAGATATGCGGCCCGCAAAATAGACCGTGAAAATGATGCCAAGAACTGGGCTGGTCTAGACCGGTCTGCGACAGGTCTGCGGTCCGCAGACCACTTATGTGGCCGCAGAGTGGACCGTAGAATCACTCTCCAAAATTCTTCATGCCAAATATGCGACGGATGTGCGGACCACAAAACACCTATGCGATCACATAATGGACCGCAGAACAACCTTCAAAATTTAACAAATTCTTTGCTCAACTCCGCGATGATTATGCGGCTCGCGAAATTGTTCTACAGTGGTACAACTGACCGCAGAATCGTCTTTTTAGCCAAATATTTCCATCAACTCCTCAGTGCATTCTTCAACACAAGAAAAGGTTTATACCTCGACACCACAAAACCTAAAATTTTTTGGCTAAATTTAAGGGGCCTTACATTGAAGAATGTGTAATGGTAGGCAGTGAATGCCATATTCTGTAACGGATCATGCACTTAATGTTGTAGAATATTCTTCATTAAATGATATTGGATGGTAGTCATTTATTTCACCTTTATGAATACCATTCTTTCCGATGACAGGTGAGGTCATTACCTTCGGGTTCGACTGCTTTCTACCTTCGGCTCCAGATGTCACTTTCTCATGATATCATTAAATATGAACATATTTTACCACATACAATAACCACATCATACCACCATCAATAGAAAGACGTTTACATACTTCTACACCATTTCAACATCCTACTTAATTGAGAAGGTTCTTAGATTTAACATCTGGAAAGCGCCCCTATGTTAGGAAGCGTGTCAGGATAACAGAAGAAAAAAAATATTTAAAAGAGAATAGCAATAAATTTCACAAGACAAGATTTACGTGATTCAACAATTTTTTGCCTACTCCACGGCCACACAAAGAATAACTCTTTATTAATTGAAAAGAAAGAAAAAGTTGATGAGGGATGATCTGCAAATAAAAATGCAGACCCCCTTTATAGGCATTTGAATGCCCTGCCAACGCAATCACTTAAGTCAAAAGAAAAGAATTTAAAGATGAATTCTTCCGCCTATCATTCTGTTTCATACTACTTTTTCTTCTCTCTTTGACTTTTCTTTCTTTTGTTTTGTCTATTTTTCTTTCTTTCACATACAACAAGATTTGCTCTCATCAATCACCCCCTCAAACCTATGTTACATCAAGAAAGAAATTAAAAAAATAGATTTGCTATTCTCTGGTGGCGCCTTCACATTATCAGTCTTGAAGGCTAACTGATGCAGTGCACAACCTCAGTTTATCAACACCGACAACTTTGGTCAACATGTCTGACGGGTTCTTTGATCCTGGTATCTTCTGTAGGGAAAGAGTTTATTCACTTATCAACTCTCGAATATGATGATACCTTAACTGGATATGCTTCGATCTTGCATGAAACACTGGATTATTGGCAAGATGAAATGCACTCTGGCGATCTTTGAAAAGCTCTCAATTGTCCTGTTCTTTACCTATCTCTTTAAGAAAATTCTTGAGCCAAATCATCTTTTTTCCCGCTTTTGAGATTGCTATATACTCTACTTTAGTGGTAGATAGAGAAATACTTTTCTGAAGTCTGGACATCCAGCTAACAGCAGTACCACCCAAGGTGAACATGTAGCCTATGGTACTTATTCGACTATCCAGATCGCCGCCTAAATTTGCATCAGCAAAGCCTTGTAAGATAATATTGCTCTTTTTAAAATAAAGTGTCATACCTGTGGTGCCTTTGAGATATCGCAATATCCATTTTACACCTTTCCAATGTTCCTTTCATGGATCTGATATGTATCTACTGACAACTCCAACTGCATGGGTTATGTTAGGTCTAGTGCAAACCATAAAATACATCAAACTTCTTACTGTTGAAACATATGGAACTTTGGAAATGTAATTCCTTTCTTCATCTGTCTTAAGTGATTGGTCCTTCGACAGATTAAGACGGCTTCCGAGTGGAGTGATTCTAGTCTTTACATCATGAAGATTGAACCTACTTAGTACCTTCTATATGTAATTTTCTTGAGACAACTTTAAAGTTCCTTCAATCCTGTTTCTGCTAATCCTCATCCCAAGCATTTGCTTGGCTGGTCCTAAGTCTTTTATTTCAAACTCCTCTGCCAGTTGTTGTTTAACTCTTTTGATATTTTTTATGCTATATCCTATAATTAGCATATCATCAAGGTACAATAGTAAAATAATATAGGATTCATCAAAAAATTTGATATAACAACAATGGTCCATCTCACATCGCGTGAAACTATTATTATGCATGGATCCATCAAATTTCCTGTACCATTGTCGAGGAGCTTGTTTCAAACCATACAAACTCTTCTTGAACTTACACACAAGGTTTTCTTTAATAGAAACTTGAAAACCTGTAGGTTGCTTTATGTAGATGTCTTCTTTAAGGTCACCATGCAAGAACGTAGTTTTAACATCTAGCTTCTCCAAATGCAAATTTTATGCGGCTACGATTGTGAGCATCTAATCTTTAGCACCAACCTGATAATAGTTAATTTGATTACAAGAAAGAAGATCTCGGTATAGTCAATTCCTTATGTTGAAAGCCTTTTACTACTAATTGTTCTTTATATCTCTTCTTACCATCATGCTCTTCCTTGACCATGTACACCCACGTGTTTTGCAATGCCTTTTTTACTTTTGGTAACGTTGTAAGTATCCATGTTTTATTCTTTTGAAGAGAATTCATCTCTTCTTTCATGGCTAGCTTTCACTTATAAGAGTTTATCACCTGCATTGCTTCAACAAAATGTTCTGGTTCTCCAATATCAGCCTGAAGTAAATAGTGGAGAGAGAGATAGAGAGAGAGAGAGTTAACCTATTTGGAGCATTCACGACTCTTTTAGATCTCCTTAATGTAGGTTCAAGAGTAACTGATCCCGAATTTGATTCAAGTCCTGACTCTAGATTTGATTTTGCATCTGATTCTATCTCTGGTTCCGGTTCTGGTTCTGATCTAGATTCGGCTTCTGGTTCTTCGTCTTCAATTTCAGAATTAGTTGTAATACCTCTAGCCACTTCATTTTCTAAGATTTCTTCTAACTCAACTGTTTCAGATGTCTGTTTGCTAGTGTTGATTGGTTCTACTTCAAGCTTGTCCTTGTACATCACATTTTCATTAAATGTTACATTCCTATGTCTTAGGATCTTTCTATTATATTCAACCCAAAATCGATAACCAAAATTATTATCACCATAGCCAATAAAGAAACATTTCTTGGCTTTAGGATCAAGATTATCTCTATCATTAGAGTTTACATGCACATAAGCAACACAACAAAAAAAATAGATGTGAGAGAGTTACCTCCTTTCCTGTCCATACTTCCTCAGAAATTTCAAAATTCAGTGGTACAGAGGGTCCCCTGTTTATGAGGTAAGATGTCGTCTTAACAGCCTCGGCCCAAAAATACTTTGGAAATCCATAATGTATTCTCATACTTCTGGCTCGTTCATTCAGGGTTATGTTCATCCTCTTAGCAACACGATTTTGTTCCGGTGTTCCAGGAACTGTCTTGATCATTCTTATCCCATTCTCAGAGTAGAATGCTTTAATCTCTTGACTATCATACTCTCCTCCATTGTCAGACTTCAAACATTTTAACTTTAAATTTTCAACTTCAACTTTCCATCTTTTAAAGGTAAGAAACACATCAGATTTATTTTTCAGAAAATAAATACATTTCTTGTGGAATTATCAATGAAGGTGACATAATAGCATGAGCCTCCTAGAGAAGTTACAGGAGCTGATCCCAACACATCTGTATGCACTAGTTACAACTTTTCTTTTTTTGATGTCCTTCCTGCCTTTGAGAAACTATCTATCTTTTATTTCCCGTAAATGCAATTTTCGCACAAACCTAATTCAAATGCTTGAGGTTTGACAATTTTTCTTTGGATTCCAACAACTTCACTCTGTTTTCACTCATATGCATATGCCTCCGGTGCCACAATGTTGTGTCACGGCCATGGTCAACAACTGGTATAGTATCTCTCTATATTGCAGTTGCATGCAATGTTCCTTTCTTGAAGCCTCGTTCCACAACCAAATTTCCTTTGGTTATTTTCCACGATCTATTATCGAATATTATTGTGTATCCTTCACTATCAATTTGACCCATGGATATCAGATTTTTTTTGAGTCCGGGAACATGTCGGACATTTTGCAATTTCCATAGCGTCCCTTGTGAAGTCTTTATATGAACTTCACCTTTTTCCGACAATATCTATAGGTTCGCCATCTGCTAGATAAACCTTCCCGAATTTTCCTGCAATATAATTATGCAATAATTCTTTGCATGATGTAGAATGAAAGGATGCACCTGAGTGCAAAATCCAAGATTCGATCGGACTGTCTGCACAACAAATTAGTGCATCACCGACTTGTTCAGCAATTGCATTTGCTGAATTATCATCCTTGTATTCAGAGGCGGATCCACAATTTAAAGTTTGTGGGTTCGGGATTCTAGATCATTTATGTTACTGGGTTCTAAATTAACAATTTGTACATATTCAGTAAAAAATTTAACATAAATACAGTGTCTGGACTAAAGTTATTGGGTTCGGCCGAACCCGCAGGTCTTGAGCTAGCTCCTCCCCTGGCTGAGGATGAGGCTTGTGGATAACGAGTTCGTTGAGTAGATTCTATCACTGAGGTGAGCCGCCGCATTATTCATGTAGGCCGTTGTTTCAGTTCTACCTATCTTAGGTTTATTATTTCTTTCGGGTTTGTATGCCCGTCAGTTAAACTTTTATTACTATGTTAGATGCTCCATGGTCTTACTATGTAATTTGGGTTAGAGATTCATTATTTGAGTACTCATTTGAATTTATAAATAAATTATGATTTTAGTTGGATAATTATTTTGTATTTAGTAATATTTAATGCATTTGGACTTGCACGTGTTTATTTCGGTGCTTATTTAAAAGGTTAAGATTACAGGAATTGGTTCGCCTGGCGGGAGGGGTTAGTTGTGTTTCAGTCACGTCTAGAGGATAGTTTGGGACACTACAAAGTTGGTATAATAGCTTAGGCTTTAAGTCTCGGGTCATGGAGCAGTGTTTGGTAAAGTCTTGTTCAGACGTCCATACTTATGACCTTGATGCTACTGAACATTTAGGATGCTTTTCCTTTCTTTCATTCCTTATTCGTGCGTTAAGCTGTATCGAGTTTAAACTTGGAATATCCATTTCGCGGACATTTAGGATACACATATCCTCGTCTGCTGGACAATACAATTGACTTGGAAATTTTAACAATACATGTGCGGTTGTGAGTAGCCTTGAGTTCATGGGATGTTTTGTGTATTGGCGGTTGAGATTTAACATTTTGTAAATTTTGGGATAACTCTATTTTGTAGGAATTTTGAGAGTTAGTCAAATTTTTGAACATTGAGAATGTCTCGACCCAATTTCACCTATAGGTCGTGATGACGCCTAACATCATCGCTAGGCAAGCCAACTAGTGAATTAAACATATATTTACCCCTTTAATAAAATTTTGAGTAATTAAACTTTCCTTACTTGCAAGATTTAAGAAAAATAGAAAGTTTAAATAGATAAAAACCAAACTAATAATTCCAAGACCACAATTCTACTAGTGTATGTTCCAAGACCCGGTGTCACAAGTGTATGAGCGACTAGTAGATTATAAAAACTTCTAACCACTGTCTGAGTATGAAATAGACAGAATAAAAAATAAAAAAGAGAGAGACTCTACAGCTGCATAATGACTCAGGAAGTAGCTCACCACTAGGCCTCGGGATATCGAGGGTGCGCGCCGGAAGGAGCACCTGAAGCACCCGTCTCATATCCTGCAAAAACAGTGCATCAAGTGTAGCACGAGTACGTAAACAACGTGTACCCAGTAAGTATCAAGTCTAATCTCGAAGAAGTAGTGACGAGAGATCGACTTCGACACTCACTATGGGTCAATAATATAAAGACAAAGACATTTAAATAAACATGGTTAATGTGAATAGAAATAATTTCCTTAACATGTAAAAATAAATAATTATTTCACAGTTTAGTAATTTTCAATAAATCATTTATCTCCACAAGCTGCAACAAATATCAAAGCATCGTGTAATTTTTATTATTAAGCACGATTTATGCCAAAGTCGTACGGCCCAATCCAGAGTGATGTGTACACTGCCGAGGGACGTGCGGCATGATCCATAGATGCATATATCTACTGCCGAGGCGTTCGGCCCGCTCCACAGGAAGATAAGAATATTTTATAAGCATTTGACTTAAACATTATTAATGATTTATATCCAAGGTAATACAAATTTCATTAACTACCTCTCAAAATTTCTCTAACAAGTTCTAATATAATTTAGGCATTTTAATTTAACAAGTATAGTGCAAAATTGCAAGTAGTTCATGAATTGGGACCTAAAACTACCCGAACAATAGCATAATAGTAGCTACGCACGGACTCTCGTCACCTTGTACGTACGTTGCCCCCACAATTAGGAACAAATATTTATTTACAATACCTATGGGGTAAATTCCCTCTTACGAGATTAGACAAGAGATTTACCTCGTCTCAAAGCTCACCTCCCGATCACAATCTCGCGTTAAAGCCTCAATTTGGTGCCAAAAAATCCGAGACTAACCAAATGTTATATAATTTAATCAATACAAGCTCAATAATTCAAAATTAAATTATTAGATTAATTAACCAACCCAAATTGGTAAAATTTCTAAAATTCATCCCGGGCCCACGTACCCGGATTCCAGAAATCTTCTGAGGAAATCGTCACCCATAATCTTAAGAACTCAAATACACAATTTGCATCCCATTCTATAACCATTTTCGTGGTTAAAATTTTATTTTTATCAAAACCTAGATTTTTCATCTAAACCCTTGATTTTCAAAATTTAAATGTTATAATATACCCATAATCTATGTATTTAACTCACAATAGGTAGAATTAACTTACCTTCAAGTTTCTAGGTGAATACCACTCTCAAGAAGCTCCAAAATCGCCCAAGAATGAAGAAAATGGGCTCAAAAATGGCTGAGCCCCAACTTAAATGATGGTTCTACCTTCTGCGATTTTCACATCTGCGGGCAGCGGGCCGCATTTGTGGTTCCGCTTTAGCGGGCGGAGGGCCGCATCTGCGGTGATGCACAGGGACAGCGCTGGCCGTATCTGCAGATGTTTTTCTACTTTTGCAGTCTCGCTTCTGCGACTCTTCATCGCAGAAGCGCAGTCGCTTCTGTTGTCCACTGGCCAAGGCTTCAAGCCGCTTCTGTGGCCAAAAATGACGCATCTGCGGGCTCGCACCTACGGTTGTCCAACCGCGGGTGCGATTACACTAGAAGATGGAAGCTTCAGTTGTTCCTCCCAAGTCCAAACGTGGTCCGGGCCTCATTTGGTTAACACCCGAGGCCCACGGGACCCGCCCGAACATACCTAAAAGTTTGAAATCATAAAACGGTCTCGCTCGAACCCTTGGAACAAGTAAAACAACATCAAAACTAAGAATCATACCCCAAACCAAATCGATTCGATTTAGAAATTTCAAATTGTTCAAACTTACTCTGAACGCACCGAAACATACTTACACTACTCAAAATGACACCAAATTTTGCGTGCAAGTCTTAAATCATCATATGGAATGATTCCCAGGCCCGAAATTCCAAACGAAGCTCAATTACTCAAAAACTTACTCCAAACCAAATTTAAATAACTTTAAAACCTTTAAATTGTCAGTTTTCACTGTTAAGTGCTGAAATGCTCCCGGGTTGTCCAAAACTCAATTCGAACATACGCCTAAGTCCAAAATCATCATAAGAACTTATTGGAACCGTCAAATCCCAATTCCGGGGTCGTTTTTGCAAAATGTTGACTGAAGTCAAACTTAGCCTTTTTAAAGCCAACTTAGGGAACCAAGAGTTCCGACTTCAACCCGAACTCTTCCAAATTCCGAACTAACCATCCCCGCAAGTCATAAAATAGTAAAAACACATACGGGGAGTCTTATTTAGGGGAATGGGGTTCTAAAAGGTAAAATGATCGGTCGTGTCGTTACATTCTCCACCTCTAAAATAAACGTTCGTCCTCGAACGGGTTTAGAATCATACCTAGAGTGTTGAATAAGTGTGGATATATGCTCCACATGTCCTCCTCGTCCTCCAAAGTCACTTCCTCGACTGGTTGGCCCCTCCACTGAACTTTTACCACAAAAATTTTCTTGGACCTCAACTGGCGAACCTGCCTGTCAACAATGGCAACTGGTTGCTCTTCATAACTCAAGCTCGCATTTAGATGAACCGTGCTGAAGTCTAACACATGTGACAGGTCAGCATAGATACATGGAAAACCGGATGAACTCCTGATAGACTAGGAGGCAAAGCAAGCTCGTAAGCAACCTCCCCAACTCGTCTCAACACCTCAAATGGGCATATAAACCTTGGGATCAACTTGCCCTTCTTCCTGATTCCCTTCATCGGCGAAACCTTCAAGAGAACTTATTCACCAACCATAAATGATAAATCACGCGCCTTTTGATCCGCGTAACTTTTTTGTATGGACTGTGTTGTATGAAGTCGCTCCTGAATCAATTTTACCTTTTTCAAGGCATCCTTAACCAAATTAGTACCATATAACTTAGCCTCGCTGGGCTCAAACCATCCGATGGGCGAACGACATCGCCGACCATATAAAGCCTCAAATGGAGCAATCCCGATGTTGGATTGGTAACTGTTGTTATAAGAAAACTCAGCCAAAGGCAAGAAACGATCCCACTGACCTCCGAAGTCAATCAGACATGCCCTGAGTATATCCTCCAAGATCTGAACTGTCCGCCCCAACTGCCCGTCGGCATGCAGATGGAAAGCTGTGCTGAGCTCTACACGGGTCCCCAATTCACTATGTACTGCTCTCCAAAAATGTGAAGTAAACTAAGGGCCCCTATCTGATATGATGGAAATTAGTACACCATGCAACCGAACTATCTCCTGAATATAAATCTGGGCCAACCTCTCCAAAGTATACGTAGTCACAACCGGAATGAAGTGCGCCGACTTGGTCAACCTGTCGACAATGACCCAAACTGCATCAAACTTGCACAAGGTCCGCGGCAACCCAACTACAAAGTCCATAGTGATGCGCTCCCATTTCCACTCCGGTATAGTCATCTGCTGAAGTAGGCCACCTAGCCTCTGGTGCTCATGCTTAACCTACTGGCAATTTAGGCACTTAGCTACATACTCAACTATGTCATTCTTTATCCGCCGCCACCAATAATGTTGCCTTAGGTCACGATACATCTTTGTAGCACCTGGATGAATAGAATACCGAGAACTGTGTGCCTCTTCTAGAATCTTTTCCCTTAGCCCATCCATATTAGAAACACATAGACGGTCCTGGAGTCATAGAACACCATTTTTTCCAATAGTAACTTTCTTGGAACCAACCTATAGTACCGTCTCTCAAAGAACCAACAAGTATGGATCATCAAACTGGCGAGCCTTGATCCGCTCAAATAGTAAAGACTGGGCAACAACACATGCAAGAACTTGGCTGGGCTCTGAAATATCTAGCCTTACAAGTCTGTTAACCAAGGACTAAATGTCCAAAGCTAATGACCTCTCCTCTACTGAAATGAAGGCCAAACTACCCATACTCTCTGCCTTTCTACTCAAGGCGTCTCCAAGTACATTTGCTTTGCCCGGATGATAAAGGATAGTAATATCATAATCTTTAATAGCTCAAGCCATCTGTGCTGCCTCAAATTTAGATCCCTCTGTTTAAACAAATGCTGCAAGCTGCGATGATCTGTGAAAATCTCACAGGACACTCCATAAAGACAATGCCTTCAAATTTTAAAGCGTAAACAATCATAGCCAACTCCAAATTATGCACCGAATAATTCTTCTCGTGGGGCTTCAGCTGACGCGAAGCATATGTAATAACTCACCCATCATACATCAATACACAACCCAGGCCAATACGTGAAGCGTCGCAATACACCGTATGCATCCCCGAATCGGAAGGCAACACTAACACTGGTGCTGAAGTCAATGATGTCTTGAGCTTCTGAAAGCTCACCTCACAATCATCAAAACATCCAAACGGAGTACCCTTCTGGGTCAATCTGGTCAAAGGTGCTGCAATAAATGAAAATCCCTCCACAAACCGACGATAATAACCTGCTAACCCCAGGAAACGCCTAATATCGGTCGCCAAAGTGGGACGATGCCAATTCTGAACTGCCTTAATCTTTTTGGGATCAACTTTAATATCCTCGCCCGATACAATATGCCCCAAAAATGCTACAGAGTCTAGCCAAAACTCATACTTGTACAACTTAGCATATAGTTTTTATTCCCGCAAGGTCTGAAGCACCGCTCTCATATGTTGCTCGTGCTCCTCCTTACTGCGCGGGTAGATCAAAATATCATCAATGACAAACGAATCAATATATAGCCTGAACACCCTATTCATCAAATATATAAACGCCGCCGGGGCATTAGTCAAGCCGAAGGACATTACCAGAAACTCATAATGACCATATCTAGTCGGGAAAGCAGTCTTTGGAACATCTGAATCCTGAATCTTCAACTGATGGTACCCCGATCTCAAATCAATCTTAGAGAACACCCTAGCACCCAACAACTGGTCAAATAGATCATCAATACGTGGAAACAAGTATTTGTTCTTAACGGTAACTTTGTTCAATCGGCGATAATCAATACACATCCGCATAGTCTCATCATCCTTCTTCATAAATAATATCGGTGCACCCCAAGGCGACACACTCGGTCTTACAAACCCTTTGGCTAGTAGTTCCTCAAGCTACTATTTTAACTCCTTCAACTCTTTCGAAGCCATACGATACGGTGGGATAGATATAGGCTGGGTATCTGGAGCTAAGTCAATATAGAAATCAATATCACGATCTGGTGGCATGCCTGGAAGATCAAAAGGAAACACATCGGAGAACTCTCGGATTACGGGCACTGAATCAATCGCCGGAGTCTCTACAGTAGTGTCCCGAACGTATGCCAAATAAGCCAAACAACCCTTCTCGACCATGTGTCGAGCCTTCAGAAAGGAAAAAACTCAATTAGATGCACTTACAGCCGAACCCTTCCATTCCAATCTAGGCAACTCTAGCATCACCAAGGTAATAGTCTTGGCATGGAAATCTAGGATGGCATGATATGGAGATAACCAATCCATGCCCAGGATGATCTCAAAGTCGATCACATCAAGTAGCAGAAGATCTGCTCTAGTTTCATAACCACAGAATGTAACAATGCATGACTGGTAAATCCAATCCACAATAACAATATTGCCCACAGGAGTGGACACATAAACAGGAGTACCCAAGGACTCACAAGAAACACCCAGGAAATGAGCAAATAGAGATGACACATAGGAATATGTAGACCCTGGATCAAATAACACGGAGGCATCTTTGCCACAGACAGAAATGATACATGTGATCACAGCATCTGAGGCCTTTGCATCTGGTCTGGCAGTAAAAACACAGAACTGAGCTGGAGTGCCACCTAACTGGCCTCCACCTCTAGGACAGCCCTACCCACCTGCCATCCACCTCTGAACGGCCGTACAACTGGCGGAGCAACTAGTGCAGAAATTATAGGCTGTTGACCCTGCTGCACTGGCCTACCCCAAAGCCTGGGGCAAAACCTCTACATATGACTGAATCCTCGCACTCGAAACAACCCCTCGGTACGGTGGACTGATGACCTGAAGTCTGACCCTGATGACCTGAATACCCATTGGAGGAACCCTGAATAGCTGGTGGGCGGTAAGAACTCTCTGGCATAGCACTGAAATAAGGTCGCACTAGAGCACCCTAAGGAGGTGGTGGTGCTGGGTATGGTGGTCTGCTTGACTGACCTCTCACGAACTGACCTCTACCCCCAGACGGGGCACCTATGAACTCTCCAGAATATCTAAACCGCTTATCTCTCATAACCTGCTCTCAGCTACGCTGACGCACACCCTCAATCCTCCGAGCTATCTCCACAACCAGCTCATAAGAAGTCCCCATATCAACCTCTTGGGCCATAGTGGCCTGAATACCAGTGTGAAAACCCGCAACAAACCTATGTACTCTCTCTAAATCAGTAGGTAATATCATAAGTGGATGGCGAGACAACTCAGAGAAGCTCGCCTCAAAATCGGTCACTGACATCTGACCCTACTGGAACTGCTCGAACTGAAACCGTAACCTTACCTCTAGGAGGGTGGAATATACCTATCCAGGAAGATACGGGTAAACCTGTCCCACGTCATGGGAGGAGAATCTGCTGGTCTACCAAGAAGGTAGGACTACCACCATCTACGGGACGCTAAAAGGTATCAAAGTCTATCCCATGGGATTCCAATATCCTCATGTTGTGCAATTTGTCCCTACAGCGATCAACGAAGTCTCGGGGATCCTCGTGTCGCTCACCCCCAAAAACGGGAGGATGAAGTTGTCAGGACCCAAATCGATAGGCCGCGACGGGCACCCGGTACTTTACTCAACCGAGTACCAACGTAACGTATCTTTCTTATTACATCATCATATACATGTGACATACGGGCCTAATAGGCCAACATGATCATTTATAAACTCAAAATATAGGACGACAAGGACATACAATCTTTCACGTACACCAAATATGGCTACAAACCTCTAAGAGTACATAAATGTTATAAAGTTCGGGAAAGAGCCCCACCATACCAAACCATACACATCTAAACAATACTGACCAAACAAGCAACTCCGGAGAAAATGGAGTGCACCAATATCTTCTACTGTCTATCTAGACCTGCAGGCATGAAACGCAGCGTCCCCAGGCAAAAGGGACGTCAGTACATATAGTGTACTGAGTATGTAAGGAATGCAAATCAATAAATAATAGACATGAGAGAAACATAGAGTAAAGGACTCGACATGTATGTCTGCATAGCTCTATGAATGATTTCATCTTTATAATGTCATGCATATGCATATAAATGTCATACCGTGCATAGGTATATGTGTTCATAACATCATCAAGCCTCTGAGGGCATCCCATCATATCATTTCGGCCACTGTGGGCAAATCATCAACATATACCAGCTGATCAGGTGGTGGTGCGTATATAACGCCGTAACCTTTTTCCATATTCCATATACATATTCCATATACATATAATATACATATATACACGTATATAACGTCATCTGGTCATGGGTCAATGTATATGTATAAATGCATAAAATGCATAAGAAATACGTTAATAATATTTTCTCGGAATGTCATAAAAATAATATGCTTGTCGGATAAATTTTATCAAATACGTATTTTTCTGAGACCCATAAACAGAAGATATAATAATAATTTACATAGGGAATCAAGAATATAACCCATGAACAAAAGATATAATAATAATTTACATGGGGAATCAAGAATATAGACACCCCTAATATTTTTATGAATAGAGTCGTTTATGGAAACTGAGTGTTTGCTTGTTTCTTTCAGTATCATTTGGGTCATGCCAAAAAGAAAAAAGGGATAGCCTTAATATACCTGGAGTAGGAAAAAATTCGTGTGATATTATTTTGAGAAGGATTACACCGTACTCCTTTAGAATCGCAAAATCTCACGCTATATAGTAAAAATGGTCTCTGTACGAAATGTTTCGAAGAAATACGTTGCTAATGTTTCTAAGAAGTTTCATATGAACTTAAGTAACTTACATTACTATCAAGTATCATCTTGGAGGAAACCTTCTTGCTGAACCTTTTCATTAATTTCAGAGACACCAAAACGAATTGAAAATGGATTTTAAGTCTTTTGGGAATGAAATGTTGTTTTGTATCCCAATTCCTAGAAATGAAGTGTCTTGCCATTATCATTTAGGTTGCCACCTTTCCATTCCATTGTAAGAGTCATGAATATGGACAAGGCCTTGCTGCCACGTGGGGGTGGGGTGGGGAAATTTTAATCTTATCCTATAATGAATTAATTAATTAGGTAATATCCCGCTACCCGATAATTAACCAATTACCCGCATAATCAAGAATTATCTCAAATTACTTAAAATTCTACTTATTATTAATACACTTTATATACCTTACTATTATGGCCATGTGGTACCTTGTATGGTACTACTCCATAAATAGCGGATATTTTAGCTCGGACCGTATTTTATCCCAAAATGACAAATTTCTACGAAACTCATTTTCTTCGATTTGCTTACCCTCTCACCTTCACAAATTTACTTATCCCTTGTTTTAAATAGCATAATACTTGTAACCACAAAATAATCTCATTCCCGAGCTTGCATCAATTTACTTATGGCGTACTTTCACGTATGAAAACATGGGGTGTAATATCATTTCCCCCTTTGGAACATTCGTCCTCGAATGTTGACGGATGCACTTATCATTCTCATAGCTTATGTCTTCCGAATACTTTAGTACTTTCCTTGCCATAATTCCAAAGGCCAAGGCGTTCCCCCCTTTATGCCTCTTTCTCACACCACAACTTGTGGTCGGAATCCTTTCAATCTCGTAATTGTTGCTACCTTTGTATCATGCCAGTCTGTACGACTCTGACCTTGTAAGTGTGCCTATGCGACTCTTCTCCCTTTTTTCCTCCAATTTTTAGCCAATCTCTAGGCCTCACTTCGTGAACATATACATAACTATAACAAGGTGCTCTTCTGGGAACCTATAGGTATACTGAAGTTCTTCGCTCGGTAGTTTGTTGAACTTGTGAATATTACTATATCTTGTTTCATAGCCCCAGTTATCAATCCTTATGACTTTACTGCATCAAGGTAGGTTATACTATACCATAACTCTTACTTTAATTTATCGTTACTGAGGTATGCTACCAAATTCCAGGTTACTTTTGTTGCTTATCCTAGAGGTATAAATCTCAGTCCTTTAATGCTTCTTTATTACCGTTCATCTTAAGAATGATGACCTAATCTTAACTTATACTTTGTGACTTTTGTCCATCCATTATGATTTGCCTCAATATTGATCTATAATATACCACTGATAATTTGAAATTTCTTACGTAAAACCTTGCCACTAGGGCTTACGTTGCATCGAGGAATATTTGAAGTGATTTCCGTAATCGTATTTCCTAGTATATCGATGTGATTCGCCTTATGGGGGTATTCTGATCTCGTGCCGTTCGCGAATTCTTTTCTCCTTCTCCCTTTTTTTCTTTCTTCAAATCATTATTCAGTCGAAGGTCCAAACGTCATCCTTTATCTATCACACCCATACCCTTATTTTACTATCAGGACAGTATTTTATCTCTTTTAAATCCTACTAGTCTTATACTCCTTTGAGTTCATTCGGGCTATACTGAGCCTTCTATAACTTAGAGAACCCATCGGCTCTCATGTTTTCATGGACTTAATCCCGAGAACTGACCCATTCTCGTCACCTTCTTACTCGCCCTTTCTCATCCTTATTCCTATCATAAAACCTTGTCTCTTTACTATACTTTAGCTTGAGACCTCTACGTATCTATTTATACTATTCACAACCTTCCTTCAACTTCCTTGCACCATTGATTCCCTTATGTTATTCTAGAACATTAAGCGAGACATCACATCATTTTTAACTCTTATTTACTCTCTTGACTAGATCTCTCGGTACTTAGAAACCATAGGCTGGAAGGTACGCCACTGACGACCCTGCTATCGTTCTTGGATATTGAATCCCAGTGCTTCTAGCCTTCTATCCGAAATATGGACTATTCACGATCTTCTGCCTTTGAGTATCTTGTACGTTGTTCACCTTTACTTTACTTACCTTAAAATCCCGCATCGTATCTTCTATCTCTTTCATGAAATCCCTTCCACATAGGTATAATTCACGTCCATATCTTGAAGCTCTATTAAAATACTTGCACCTTTGGTGCATACACAATCCGGTGGAGGCTTCGTACTGACTTCTTATGAGGCTGGTACTTTTTCAACTGGCTTTATCGTAGGGCTGTTATAGAACATGGTTGTTGTACTTTCTCTCTTGTACCTCTGATATTAAGAGTCATCCTACAATGTTCTCAATCACGATTTCTATAATTTTCTAGGTCCAATAAACAGATTCCTGATTTACTTGGTTGATGTAACTCTTTAGTTTCCTCTTCTTTCTGATCAGCCTTTATGTAGGCTTAAGCTATCTTCCGATCTGTGGGTCCTGGTATTAGTTATTACTTTAGCCTTTCATGGGCGTTATGGAATATCCATGATACAATCTTCTAACAACTCAATCATTTGTCTATTCCCTGGGCTCAATTCCTTCCTTTAACTTATACCAGTCTTCTACGTCCGTATGATTGCCAACATATATGTTGCATGTATAAAACTCCGAACTCTTAAGTGCATTCATAACGTAACTAACTCTGGGTCATTAATCGAATAATTCTTTTTGTTCCTTCTCAGCTTTCTTTAAATATAAGCAATTACTTTTCCTGGTCTTTTTGCCCCCTTTTGCATACATACTTAGCTTATCTGAGTTCTCACGCATGCCGAAGTTTTTGTGCAACTCATATGGTCTTGAATATTACTTTTGTTTTAACTCCCCGCTCATTAGCCATGGTAGGTGAAACTTTCTTTTGGAGTGCATACAATTTTGTAGTTAGACTGTTGTTACACAACCATTTCCTCTTTAGGTCACTGTGCTTTGGTTGAAGCATTCTTCCTTACTTCCTCAGCTAGTCTTTCATTGTAGTATTTAGGGAGGATCTTCTGATTCTTGTAAAGCTGTGAGCAGCTTATTACATTGTATACTCGACGGACCTTTTGATGTCCTTCCTTGCCTATAATTATTCGTAGTTACTTAAATCCATGCCCTTGTACTTGTAGGTTTGCTTCTGAACTCATATCTTGACTGTTTTCCCAGTGGCACTTTCTTTAATTCCCGTAATACTCATACAGTACCTTTAACTACCCCAACTTCTATATGAATATATCTCAAGTATTACAATGACATTACTGCGAGGCTGAATTCACTATATTGGGTTTTATTATGTTTATCTTGCACGATCTGCTGACTCATCTGTAACCTCCTGTTTAGCCATAACTAGGCTCTTCCTTAATCAGTTACTGACTACTCGTTGGCCCATTCTCATATCAATATTACGCGTAATCTTTCTTGGGTTATTTCCTTTGTCTTAACATACGTCTCGCACTGACTCCTTGTCTATCAATAACATCTTGGCAGGGAGCCTTACTTCATTTCCTTGATGTCGTGTTTGCATAATGTTCTGGAATCATAGCATATCTATAGGTTTTGAATAAGTGCAATCTCGTCCCTTTTTCATTTTATTGCATTCTTTCTCTACCATTCCATAATTACTATAACCACTTAATTCTGACTTAATGCCACCTCACTCCACATTCCCCTATTTGGGGAAGTACTAATATTTAGCGCTGCAATGATGTACCAATAAATATTTTACCTCTTCATCTTTGGCGTCGTTTCACAATATCAATGACCCTTACTCGCCTTGCGGCAATCCTTCTGCACCAAGGATAACAAATTCCCTTACTTGCAATGGTGACACTTAGTGCAACTGGCACATACAATCCCTTAAGATTAACTTTGCTCATATTGCTTGCTTTAGGGAAGTGTCTTCCTGAATGACCATTTTTCTGAATTTCTCATGAATCGTCTTCTGTTATCCATTCTATTATCGCCGGAACGCAAATCTAAAATTCTCATGATGCTGACTATTATCAAGTCACTTAGTCCCTAATTCATGTTTAGTTTATCTTGTTCACCAGCCCATACTGATTTCTATTATTATGGGGTCTAACTTTTCCTTCTGGTAGTTGCGTTGGAGTCACGAACTTATTTTTCGAAGTGAGGATATGACTTTATGGCCTATACTCTTTTGTTGTCTCAAGGCCTGTCACCTCTCGTTTTTCCCTTCACTTGACTATAGACTCTGTAATACTACCATTTTTGTTTTGATCTACCGTTGTCATATATGTTGACATCTTACTCATAATGCTTCATTAACTCTCTTCTTATTTCCTTGCTAACATCTCTGTCTATCACTCTATTCTAAAAACTCAAACCAAACATTCTTTTGCTTTTAGCCCCACTTGCTCCATCCGTTGGCTCCTCGAATTGCCTAACATTCTCTTTCTACCAGGGATGGGAGGCACACTAAGATAATATTTATCCCTTCTAGGCTTCCAGTGCTTATCTTTGTAGTACTCATATCTAGCTGTACTATTTTAGGGTGCACCATCAAGGTGTCTCACAAGGAGATCCATTACCACGTTTGCACTATCCTTCGGAAATATCAACTAACTCTATCAATCCATCCACTATTTTGGGTTACTCTATCCCCAGCCGGATCCTGATAACCCGTCCTTCTCTTAAACTATGTCTGTTAGCTCCCATAGGGCATAACTGAGATCGGTGTTGCTGATTGTACATACATTTGTCACTGTTGAATGTAACTCAAAATGCTTATATCTCCCTTCCTAAATAATGATAATCTTTATTAACTGGGTACCTCGTACCCTTCTTCATCTTTCTTCTTTTACTCCTTGAAACTTTTATTTATCTTCTGAATCTCTCATTGTCTTTCACCATAAAGGTGGATAAATATTCTTGCCTTAAGGCTCCTTATCAAGAGGCTTGCACGTCTTAGTACAGACATAATCTGCTAAATACCTCATGTTTATCCATCATAAGCATGATGCAAAAATCGAGTCCCTCTTACTCAACTCTTCCACAGCTATATCTCTTACCAACCGTCTTTCTAAATGTAGGCATCATTGTATTACGAATAGGATAGAGTTTAGGAAATTTAGTTCTTACAACTAAGCTCTACCACACGATCTAGAGTAAGAAGAAAGAGTAACAGTCCTAAATTCCCTATAGCCTCCTGCTTATAAGTGTGGTGCACGACACACCCATAAACAAGACTCTACTAGATACGGCTTGTAGACTCCCTAGGACAGAACTGCTCTGATACCACTTTTGTCACCACCCTAACCTGTGGGCCGCGATGGGCACCCGGTACCTTACTCAACCGAGTACCAACGTAACGTATCTTTCTTATTAAATCATCCTATACACGTGACATACAAGCCTAATAGGCCAACATGATCATTTATAAACTCAAAACATAGGCCGACAAGGCCGTACAATCTTTCATGTACACGACATATGTTTACAAGCCTCTAAGAGTACATAAATGTTATAAAGGTCGGGACAGAGCCCCGCCATACCAAACCATATACATCTAAATCATACTGACCAAACAAGCAACTTCAGAGCAAATGGAGTGCACCAATATCTTCTGCTAAGCTGATCGTCTACTTGGATGACTCTCGACCTGTATATCGAGACCTGCGGGCATGAAACGCAGCGTCCCCAGGTAAAAGGGACGTCAGTATAAATAATGTACCGAATATGTAAGCAATAAAAATCAGTAAATAATAGACATGAGAAAAACATGGAGTAAAAGACTCGACATGTATGTCTGCATAGCTCTGTGAATCATTTCATCTTTATAATGTAATGCATATGCGTATAAATGCCATACCATGCATGGGTATATGTGTTCATAACATCATCAAGCCTCTGAGGGCATCCCATCATATCATTTCGGCCACTGTGGGCAAATCATCAACGTATACCAGCTGATCAGGTAGTGGTGCGTATATAACGCCATAACCTTTTTCCATATCCCATATACATATATATATAACCTTTTTCCGTATCCCATATACATATATATACATATATACACGTATATAACGCCATCTGGTCATGGGTCAATGTATATGTATAAATGCATGAAATACATAAGAAATACGTTAATAATATTTTCTCGGAATGTCATAAAAATAATATGGCTTAAGAAATACGTTAATAAGATTTTCTCGGAATGTCATAAAAATAATATGCCTGTTGGATAAATTTTATCAAATACGTACTTTTTTGAGACCCATGAACAGAAGATATAATAATAATTCACATGGGGAATCAAGAATATAGACACCCCTAATATTTCTATGAATAGAGTCGTTTATGGAAACTGTGCGTTTGCTCGTTTCTTTCAGTATCATTTGGGTCATGCCAAAAAGAAAGAAGGGATAGCCTTAACATACCTGGAGTAAAAAAAAAATCCGTGTGATATTTTTTTAAGAAGGATTGCACCGTACTCCCTTAGAATCGTAAAATCTCACGCTATATAGTAAAAATGGTCTCTGTACGAAATGTTTTGAAGCAATACGTTGCTAATTTTTCTAAGAAGTTTCGTATGAACTTAAGTAACTTACGTTACTATCAAGTATCATCTTGGAGGAAACCTTCTTGTTGAACCTTTTTATTAATTTCAGAGACACCAAAACGAATTGAAAATGGATTTTAAGTCTTTTGGGAATGAAATGTTGTTTTGTATCCCAATTCCTAGAAATGAAGTGTCTTGCCATTATCATTTAGGTTGCCACCTTTCCATTCCATTGTAAGAGTCAAGAATATGGACAAGGCCTTGCTGCCACGTGGGGGTGGGGTGGGGTGGGGAAATTTTAATCTTGTCCTATAATTAATTAATTAATTAGGTAATATCTCGCTACCCGGTAATTAACTAATTACCCGCATAATCAAGAATTATCTCAAATTACTTAAAATTCTACTTATTATTAATACACTTTATACACCTTACTATTATGTCCATGTGGTACCTTGTATGGTACTAGTCCATAAATACCGAGTATTTTAGCTTGAGCCGTATTTTATCCCAAAATGACAAATTTTGACGAAACTCATTTTCTTCGATTTGCTTACCCTCTCACCTTCACGAATTTACTTATCCATTGTTTGAAATAGCATAATACTTGTAACCTCAAAATAATCTTATTCCCGAGCTTGCATCAATTTACTTATGGCGTACTTTCACGTACGAAAATATGGGGTGTAACAGAAGCCTGGTCCATTAGTCCAATAGCTTTTGCGGCTCGCCAGGCGCAACTGGTCTGGGCTCAGGGGTAGCTGTTGCCACTGGCCGGGCTCCGCCTATGGGTAGTGCACCCTAGGTCGGATATACCGTAGTTGCATGCCCATGAGCCTACGCGGTAGAGGTTTTTGCTCCCCATCCCGCCTAAGATGTGGCTGGGTTTCCCAGAAATAAACCAGCCTGAGTCATAGTATCCATGAACCGCAGCATACGGCCCATGACCTCCTCAAATCCCGGTGCGGACGTGAAATCCACCGGGGATGGTTCTGCTGCAGGCAACTCACCTTTCTCCTCAATAATAGGATCCTCTACTGGACCTACTGGTGGCATAACTGGAGTAACCCTGGGTTGTCCTCGTCCCCTACCACGGGCTGGAGCCCTCCCTCGGCCTATGCATCGGCCTCTAACAAAAGGGGGAGCAGCTCTTCCCTGGTGTGGAACCTCCGTAGGTGCATTCTCACCATCTGTGAGAGAATAAGAGAAAGATACTTAGTACTACACCAACTGCACGATAGGAGATAAAGACAGGTAATTTCCTAACACCCTATAGTCTCTCGAAGATAAGTACAGACATCTCCGTACAGATCCGCAAGACTCTATTAGGTCTGCTCATAACTTGTGAGACCTACGTAAACCTAGTGCTCTGATACCATGTTGTCACGACCCAATTTCACCTATAGGTCGTGATGGCGCCCAAAATCATCGCTAGGCAAGCCAACTCGTGAATTAAACATATATTTCCTCCTTTAATAAAATTTTGAGTATTTAAAATTTCCTTAGTTGCAAGATTTAAGAAATATAGAAAGTTTAAATAGATAAAAACCAAAATAATAATTCCAAGACCACAATTCTACTAGTGTATGTGCCAAGACATGGTGTCACAAGTATATGAGCGTCTAGTAGATTATACAAACTTCTAACCATTGTCTGAGTATGAAATAGACAAAATACAAAATACAACAGAGAGAGACTCTGGGCTGCAGAACGACTCAGGAAGCAGCTTACTAACTAGGACTCGGGATATCAGGGGTGCGCACCGGAAGGACCACCTGAAGTAGCTGTCTCAGATCCTGCACAAAAAGCGCATGAAGTGTAGCATGAGTACGTAAATAATGTGTACCCGGTAAGTATCAAGTCTAATCTGGAAGACGTAGTGACGAGAGTTCGACTTCGACACTAACTATGGGTCAATAATATAAAGACAAAGATATTTAAATAAATATGGTTTATGTGAATAGCAATAATTTCCTTAACATGTAAAAATTAATAATTATTTCACAGTTTAGTAATTTCCAATAAATCATTTATCTCCACAAGCTGCAATAAATATCAAAGCATCATATAATTTTTATTATTAAGAACGATTTATTCCGAGGTCGTACGGCCCGATCCAAAGTGACGTGTACATTGCTAAGGGACGTGCGACACGATCCATATATGCATCTATCTACTGCCGAGGCGTTCGGCTCGCTCCACAGGAAGAGAATGATATTTTATAAGTATTTGACTTAAACATTATTAATGATTTATATCCAAGGTAATACAAATTTTATTAACTACCTCTCAAAAATTCTCTAACAAGTTCTAATATTATTTAGGCATTTTAATTTAACAAGTATAGTGCAAAATTTCAAGTAGTTCATGAATTGGGACCTAAAACTACCCGAACAATAGCATAATAGTAGCTATACACGGACTATCATCACCTCGTACGTACGTAGCCCCCACAATTAGAAAAAAATATTTATTTGCAACACCTATGGGGTAAATTGCCTCTTACAAGGTTAGACAAAAGACTTACCTCGTCTCAAAACTCATTTTCCGATCACAATCTCGCGTTAAAGCCTCAATTTGGTGCCGAAAAATCCGAAACTAGCCAAATGTTATATAATTTAATAAATACATGCTCAATAATTCGAAATTAAATTATTAGATTAATTAACCAATCCAAATTGATAAAATTTCTAAAATTCACCCCGGGCCCACGTGCTCGGATTTCATAAATTTTTGGAGGAAATCGTCACCTATAACTAACCCTGGCAAGTGGGCCGGTCCAGGACCGGGACAGGTCCAGGACCGCGGCCCATATGGATAGTGGGCCTAAACGGTCCTAACCGACCGGGACCGGGGGGAGGTAGGCCTGCAAGTGGGCCAATCCTTTGCGCAAAGCCCGCGAGACCGGACCGTTTGGGACCGGGACCGAACCGGTCCTAGCAGGCCTAAACGGTCCCAAACGGCTCTAAATGTAAAAAAAAAAATCTGCCCGTTGGGGCATTTAAAATGTAGTTGTTTCCTCTAGCAAAATAGTCATTGGCTATTTACAAAATAGCTTGTAAATAGTGAATTAACCCCCCTCTCCTCCCAACTTTGTTTTAACCCCAATTTTTTTATAATTACACTTTTTCCCTATTTTCAACTATAAATACCCCCTCATTCTTTAAGTTTTCTCACAAAATCATCAATCTCTCTCTAATTTTCTTCTATAATTGCTTATTTTATTGTTACAATTTGTGCAAAATTATGAAGTTGGTCAATTGAAGTCTTCAACGATAATTAATTTTCAACAAGTTATTCGTCAATTCGGTAAACTCGTTCCAACTCTTAAGTTTTAATATTATAATTTTGTTTGTTTTATTTACTTTGTATTGCTTGATTAATTAAGATGGCTTATTCCTTAAAAAAAATATTTAGTAAAAATAAGGGAAAATCCAAGAGTGGCGAATCTAGTGGCCAATCTGTTCCTCCTCCGCTTCCCACGGCTCCCCGACCCAAGCCTGTTACCCGTCCTACACCTGCTATTCTTGATAGCGATAATAGTTTATTACAATTTACCGAGAGTCAATTTTGCCATAGTATTGCACTCGGTGAACAATAAAACCATGAATATATGAATGCTCTTTATGGTAATCCAACTATTGATGAAAATAATGATGAAGAAATAGATTTTGATGAAACATAACCGGATGACGATACACCCACTAGTCCTGCTCCTGAAGTTAACCCAACTAATAATAATTCAAATGATGCCCCGCCTGACCCTCATGTTACTGCCCCTACTTTTTATAGACAATCTTCTAAACGAGCAGAAACATCTGTTGTTTAGCTATTTTTTACTCAACTAAGAGAAAAACATATGGCTAAGTGTAAAACTTGTGGCAAACCGTAGAAGTAGACTTAGAGAATATTTTAAAAGATGCGATGAATTTGGCCTAAGAGAAAGAAAGGTTCCTAAACCTTGTCCAACTAAATAGAATTACATGTATGAAAGTTTAGTTGTTGCATATGAATATAGAAACCCCATAAACTCAACATTTAATGCTCATGTAAGTGATGATGAGGAGCACCTTACAAATGCGGATTGGGCTAATGTTAAAATGCTTGTAGATTTTTTAGAAAAATTTCATATAGCTACAAATGAATTTTCTGGGCAATATTATCCTATTATTTCTAACTGTTTAGTTTATATTGCAGAACTTGCAAATTTGTTTGATCGTCTTTCTGAGGGTGGGGAAATTTATCAACTTGCTATTGATTCTATGAGAAAAAAGTTTACATTTTTTTCCCTATTCCCCCTATTTATGGTGTTACTGCATTGTTAAATCCTACTATGAAATTAGGAGGTCCTCAATTAAGTATGAAACTATTTATAATGGTTTAGCACTTGAAGATGAGGAGTTGTCTAAACTTTCGGATGCAATAGCCTCAATTAAAATAAATATTCAAACTATTTATAATGCTTATCAAGTTGCATTAGATCATGCTAGACCAAATGTTCCAACTCCTTCTTCTTCTAGTTCTCAATCATCTAAAAGAACTGCGGGAGTAAGAGCACTTAGTGCTTGGGCAGGGTTCAGGGGTTCCCAAGGTTCTAGTACTAGTGATTTTTTCACAACTAAATGAGCTTGAAGTTTATTTGTCACAGGGAATTGAGAAAGTGAATCCCGATGGCTCCTTTAATATTTTGGAATGGTGGAAGGACAAAGAAAAACATTTTTTGATTCTTTCAAGGATGGCCCAAGATATTTTAACTATTCAAGTTTCAACAGTGACATCAGAGAGCGCTTTCAGTCAAGTAAGACTTCAACTCAGTGATTATTGAGCGTCTATGAGGGAGAGCTTGGAAAAATCAGTACTTTTTAGAGATTGGATCCATTCGTAAAGAAGAAATTTTGGACTTGCTGAATCACAACCAGAGGTAGACGAAGCTTACGAAGAAATGCTAGCTGAACTTGCGGAGGATGCTGTTTCGCCCGGAAGCGGTGATGACCAAGCTTTTTTTCTGCCACCACCAACGGAAATTCCTCCAGACCTTGAAGGATTTATGAAATTTGTAAGAGATATCATGTAACTTATATGAACAAAAATTAATATGTAACTTGTATTTTGGCACATCTTGATTAGTTTTTTTTTCTTCTCAATGGTGGTATTAGCACCTTGTTTTGCTCATTCCATAGGAGGAGGAAGACTCAAAAAGATATTGTCATATTTTTTTAATGCTATAATAAAATTATAACGCATTGCTTTCAATATCTCTTTACAATATTTTTGTCTTTAAATTAGAATTAAAACATTCAGGTCACAATTCTATAATATAATTTACAAGGAATTACCTTAGATATTTTTATTACTATTATTTTTTCTCTAACTTCTATAAAAATTTTAAAAAAAATAAAAAGTATCTGTTGGGCTCACTTAGGCCCGGGACCATTAGTTCGTGGTCACGGTCCCGAGCCGGTTACAACAAGAAGCCCGCGAAGCCCGGGCCCACTTAGAACCATTTAATTTGGGACCAGGCCCACTTAGGACCATGCCCGGCCCATATGCCACCCTTACCCATAACCTTAAGAACTCAAATACACAATTTGCATCCCATTCTATAACGATTTTCAAGGTTAAAATATCATTTTTATCAAAACCTAGGTTTTTCGTCTAAACCCTTAATTTCCACAATTTACATATTATAATCTACCCATAATCTATGTATTTAAATTACAATAGGTAGAATTAACTTACCTCCAATTTGCTAGGTGAATACCCCTCTCAAGAAGCTCCAAAATCGCCCAAGAATGAAGAAAATGGGCTCAAAAATGGCTGAGCCCCGACTTAAATAAAGGTTCTGCCTTCTTCGATTTTGGCATCTGTGGGCAGAGGGCCGCATCTGTGATTCTGCTTCTGCGGGAGAAGGATCGCATCTACGGTGATGCACAGGGCCAGCGCAGGCCGCATCTGCGGACGTTTTTCCACTTTTGAGGTCTCACTCCTGTGGCTCTTCATCGCAGAAGCGTGGTCGCTTCTGCGCACCTCATGCCACTTCTATGGTCCACTGGCTAAGGCTCCAAGCCGCTTCTACGGCCAACAATGGTGCATCTGCAAGCTCGCACATGTGGCTGTCCAACCGCAGCTGCGATTACACCAGAAGCTGGAAGCTTCAGCTGTTCCTCCCAAGTCCAAACTTGGTCCGAGCCTCGTCCGGCTAACCCCCGAGGTCCCCGGGGCCTCGCCCAAACATACCAACAATTTTGATATCATAAAACGGACACGCTTCGTAACGTGTAAATTAACATCAAAACTAAGAATCATACTCCAAACCAAATCGATTCGACTTAGAAATTTCAAATTCTTCAAACTTACTCTGAACGCGGCAAAACATACTTAAACTACTCGGAATGATACCAAATTTTGCGTGCAAGTCTTAAATCACCATACGGAACTATTCACGGGCCCGGAATTCTGAACGGACCTCAATGTGATGACCCAAAAGGTTATCTTATATTTTAGAACACAAATCTACGTTCTTAAGCCTTAAAAATCTCATTTTTATCCTCCTCAATTTGCATGCACAGTCCGGACAGGTTTTCGCAAAGCTTTGATGTTGAAAATTGATGAAAATAAGAATTTATGCCTTAAAAGTTGGTTTTAGTTGACTTTAGTCAATATTTTTGGTAAACGGACCCGAATCCATATTTTAATGATCCCGGTGGGTCCGTATCAAATTATGGGACCTAGGCGTATGCCTGGAATTGAATTCGGAGGTCCCTAGCTCAAGTTATGAATTTTTGATAAAAATTAAAAATCTAAAAATTAATTATTTTTCAGAATTGATTGATGTTTGGCATTGTTAGTTCTGGGTCTTTATTCTGGTTCCGGAGCCCCGTACAGGTTCATTATAATATTTAAGACTTGTCTGTGAAATTGTGTGAGAAACGGAGTTGATTTGCCATGATTCGGACGTCCAGTTGAGAAAATAGAATTTTTAAAGTGTTCTTGAGAATTTCATTTGATTTGGTGCTAAATTCGTAGTTCTAGGTGTTATTTTGGCGATTTGATCGTGCGAGCAAGTTCGTATGATATTTTTAGACTTGTGTGCATATTTGGTTTGGAGCCCCGAGGGCTCGGGTGAGTTTGGGATAGGCCACGGGATGTTTTGGACTTTGGGAATCTGGTATTTTGCTGCAACAGGTGTTCTGGCATGTTCTTCTTCACGTTCGCGAAGGTACTCTTGCGAACGAGAAGAGTAAACTAGGCAGCTGAAGATTTCTTCTTCGCGAACGCGAAGGCTTGGTCACGAACGCGAAGTGATGGGGGTGTTACCCTTCGCGAACGCAACAAGCCCATAGCGAACACGTAGTATTAGGCATTGGGGAGGGTTAGTCAGCCGTTCCTTCATCGTGAACGCGAGCAATGCCTCGCGAACGTGAAGGCCAGGAGAGGAGTAACCATCGCGAATGCGAGCTGGGTCTCGCGAACGCGTAGGCTTGGCAGCCAGTACCCTTCGCGAACGCGACAGTGCTCTCGCGAACGCGATGAACACTATCGCCCAGCACTTAATAGAATCCAAAAACGGGATTTTAGCCAAAATTTCATTTTCTCAAAAACCAAACGGTGAGAGGCGATTTTTCAAGAGCCATTTCTTCCCCAAATTGTTGGTAAGTGATTCTAAACCATTTTCTTTCAATTACCCATTACATTTCTTGAATTTTTAACCTAAAATCTAGAGTTTTCATGGTAGAATTAGGGGTTAGGGTAGAAACTAGGGATTTCGGAAATTTGGGGATTTAGACCTCAATTTGAGGTCGGATTCAAAAACTAATTACATATTCGGGCTCGGGAGTGAATGGGTAAAATGATTTTAGTCCGAACCTTGGGTTTTGACCAAGCGGGCTCGGGATCGATTTTTTTAACTTTTTGGAGGAAAATTTGGGAAATTTAATTTATGAAAAATAATTGATTTCTTTAGCAATATTTGATATTATTGAGTCATTTTTGAATAGATACAAGAGAGTTGGAGGTGAATTCTAAGGGGAAAACGGTACTTGAGCAATGAGTAGCCTGCGAATCAAGTTAAGTGTCGTGTCTAACTTTGGCTTGAGAGAATAGGTATTATGTGTTTATTTGCTACGTGTTTGGTTGTTAAATACGATGTATAGGTGAGGTGACGAGAATCTATGCATCATTGTCGAGTCATAGCATGCGAGTAAAATTCTATTCTTGTCTATTTTGTAGCCTTAAATTCTACTATCCATGCTTAGCGGGTTATTTGAAATATCGGGTGACTTATATCTGGTTTCACTGAGATTTGCTAACTTTCGAATATTGATTCAAGGTTGAGATTACATTGTGCTATTGATTATTGGTAAAATACTGGTTTCTCTGTGATACTCTTATCTATCCGTTGTTATTGATTTTGTGATTGGTGAGGAGGAGTGTAAAACACGAAGGGTGATGTCATGCATGCATTATTTATATTGTGAGGAAGAGTGTAAAGCACGAAGGGTGATGCCGTGCATGCATTATTTATATTGTGAGGAATAGTGTAAAGCACGAAGGGTTATGTCGTGCATGCATTATTTATATTGTGAGGAAGAGTGAAAAGCACGAAGGGTGATGCCGTGCCGTTCTATTTATTTATTTGGTGAGGTTGAGAGTAAAAGCACGAAGGGTGATGCCGTGCAGTTTTCCTTTGTTGTTTTAATTGCTCAATTCGTTTAAGGATTTTCTGTTTAATTCTGTCTTTTCTTTATTCTCACTCTTTATGTTGTATTCCCCCATTGTATGTCCCCTTCCAATTATTTTTGTATTATTGCTTTATTTACTGTTGTTGCCACTAGCATGATTATACTGTTCAGGTTATATGTGGGGGTCTTGTCCTAGCCTTGTCACTACTTCGCCGAGGTTAGACTCGACACTTACCAGTACATAGAGTCGGTTGTACTGATGTCGCACTCTGCACTTTCTGTGCAGATTTTGATACCGGCTCAGGTTGATCGAGATTTGCTACTTGTCTGCTGTCCGGAGACTCAAGGTAGATCTATACGCGTTCACAGACCTTGAAGTCCCCGTCTATCTTTTATGTCCTACTGTTTTCTTTCATTCAGAGAGTTGTATTTCTTTCAGACTATTACTTGTAGTAAATTCTAGAATACTCGTGAATTGTGACTCCAGATCCGGGTGATAGTAATTAATACAGTTTTGTGATATTCCGCACTTATTATATATCATCTAAGTTAATTATTGTTATTTACTGAATGGAAATAAGGAACAACGTTGGCTTGCCTAGCAAGTGAAATGTTAGGCACCATCACGGTCCCGTCGGTGGGAAATTTCGGGTCGTGACACTCAATTACTCCAAAACCTACTCCAAACCAAATTTAAATAATTTTAAAACCTTCAAATAATGAGCTTTCACTATTAAGTGCTGAAATGCTCCCGGGTTGTCTAAAACCTTATTCGAACATATGCCCAAGTCCAAAATCATCATACGAACCTATTGGAACCGTCAAATCCCGATTCCGGGGTCGTTTTCTCAAAATGTTGACCGAAGTCAAATTTAGCCTTTTTAAAAGCCAACTTAGGGAACCAAGTGTTTCTATTTCAACCCGAACTTTTCCAAATTCCAAACTAACCATCCCCGCAAGTCATAAAACAGCAAAAGCACATACGAGGAGTCTTTTTTAAGGGAACAGAGTTCTAGAAGGCAAAACGACCGGTTGGGTCATTACAGAGAATCCATGTGCACGGTGAAGTGGTCTAAGGGTATAATTTTCACCTAAGAGCGGCTTATTTAAAGTTCGAGGTTGTGAATACAACTCTCCATTATGAATCTAATCAGTCAATAAAAATAAGAAAAATTAACAAGAGGTGGTTAAGCGTTTGTTCAAGTGGAGATCACCATTATCAATATATTATCTAAGATTACGTCTAGGAAAATGCATAGTCCTCTTAAATATCTTGGAAGTTAAAAAAAAATTAAAAATTAGTTGTCTATCATTTCATGTAGAGGAAACAGTTTGAGCAGGAAAGTAAAAAGTGTAATACCTTAGCGACATCTAGGATGCTGGGCTTGGTATTGAAGGATATTTTGAGAAAAGTGCTTATATGGTATTCAGGTTAATACTTATTTAAGTAATTAGTTATTACTAGTAATATCGCTGTGGTGATGTTATGAGTGTGACTAAGGCATAAGTATACATAATTCAAGTGCATTAAGTTCTAGCATACGAGGGAGAATAAGAATTAAGTATAAGGCCTAATGACCCAGCATAGTAAGAGGTTTATGAAACTCATTGCATAGTGACTTGATTAGCGGTTAAAGTAAAGGTAAAATATGGAGTATTGAGATGGTCATGCACCATGATAAAAATAGATAAACCATATAGGAAGTTTGAATAATCGGAAAAAATAGGCAGTGTGCACGATCTTATTAACATACATTGTGTTCGGTAAAACTTAAGTCGTAGGAAGATGAGCAACAAATGTACAAGAAGACAATGTAGAGGAAGATAAAGAACGGGCTTGAGTATTTAAATGTATTATTAATAGTTTCGACCCAAATGGGAGAGACTGGTCTATTGAATATGCCACTACTAGAAAACTAGCATTTTTCGTCCAAAAATTTCCGACCGAAATCGGTCGGAAATGAAGTATTTGGTCGCAAAAATCAACAAAAATCTAGTTTAAAAAAAAAAACTGAATTAGTCAAATATTTGGTCATACTTCTATATAATGTACAAAAATAATTATTTATTAAAATCTTTCCAAATTTCTGACCGAATTCGGTCAGAAATTGGTCAAATATTTTGTCATACTTTTATATAATGTACAAAAATAATTATATATTAAAAAAATTCAGAATTTCCGACCGATTTCGGTCGGAAAGTTTGAATTTTTTATTTCCCGCCTAAGACAAAAATTATATATATATAATTAACCAACCGAAATAATTATAATTCAATATTTCCGACCAAATTTGGTCGAAAAATGCTTTTATACAAATTAAAATATAAATTTAATAATATTTGTGTGTGTAAATAATAATAAAGAACTTTTAAATAAACAATATTTATTCTTATTTGATGTGTTTGTGTGTGTATATATATATATAAAATATAAATTTAATAATATTTGTGTGTGTAAATAATAATAAAGAACTTTTAAATAAACAATATTTATTCTTATTTGATGTATATATATATATATATATATATATATATAAATATATATGTGTGTGTGTGTGTGTGTGTGTGTGTCATGACCCGAAATTTCTCACCGACGGGACCGTGATAGCGCCTAACATTTTACTTGCTAGGCAAGCCAACGTTAGAGAATCATTAACCAATTCCTTATTTCCATTCAGTAATTAACAATAATTAACTAAGATGAAATATAATAAGTACGGAATATCATAAAACTGTATTAATTACTACCACCCGGATCTGGAGTCACAATTCACGAGCATTCTAGAATTTACTACAAGTAATAGTCTGAAAGAAATACAAATATCTGAATGAAAGAAATAATAGAACAGAAAAGATAGACGGGGACTTCAAGATCTGTGAATGCCGACAAATCTACCTTGAGTCTCCGGACAGCGGACCAATAGCAAAATCTCGATCAACCCGAGCCGGTATCAAAATCTGCACAGAAAGTGCAGAGTGCAGCATCAGTACAACCGACCCCATGTACTGGTAAGTATCGAGCCTAACCTCGGTGAAGTAGTGACGAGGCTAGGATAGGACACCCACATATAACCTGAACAGTATAATCATGCTAGTGGCAACAACAGTAAATAAAGGAATAACGCATAAATAATGGGAAGGGGATATATAGTGGGGGAATACAATATAAAGAGTGAGAATAATGAAAAGACAGAATTAAATCGAAAATCCTTAAACAAATTGAGCAAACAAAAACAGCAAAGGAAAACTGCACGGCATCACCCTTCGTGCTTTTACTCTCAACCTCACCAAATAAATGAATAGAACGGCACGGCATCACCCTTCGTACATTAAACCTCTCATAATATACACGACATCACCCTTCGTGCTTTACACTCTTCCTCACAATATAAATAATGCATGCACAGTATCACCCTTCGTGCGTTACATTCTTCCTCACAATATAAATAATGCATGTACGGCATTACCCTTCATGCTTTACACTCTTCCTCACAATATAAATAATGCATTCACGGCATTACCCTTCGTGCTTTACACTCTTACTCACAACATAAATAATGCATGCACGGCATCACCCTTCGTGCTTTACATTCCTCCTCACAAATCACAAAATCAATAACAACGGATAGATAGGAGTATCACAAAGAAACCAGTATTTTACCCATAATCAATGCACAATGTAACCTCAATCTTGAATCAATATTCGAAAGTTACCAAATCTCAGTGAAACCAGATATAAGTCACCCAACATTTCAAATAACCTGCTAAGCATGGATAGTAGAACTTAAGGCTACAAAATAGACAAGAATAGAATTTCACTCGCATACTATGACTCGACAATGATGCATAGATGCTCGTCACCTCACCTATACATCGTATTTAACAACCATACATGTAGCAAATAACCACATAATACGTATTCCCTCAAGCCAAAGTTAGACACGATACTTATCTTGCTCCAAAGACCACTTAATTCTCAATCATAGCTTTTCCTTTTGAATTCACCTCCAAACCACTAGTATCTATTCAAAAATGACTCAATAATATCAAATATTGCTAAAGGAATCAATTATATTTCATAAATTAAATTTCTCAAATTTTCCTCCAAAAAGTCAAAAACTCGACCCTGGCCCACTTGGTCAAAACTCGAGGTTCGAACCAAAATCCATTTACCCATTCATCCCCGAACCCGAATATATAATTGGTTTTGGAATCCGACCCCAAATTAAGGTCTAAATCTCCAAATTCACGGAATCCCTAGTTTCTACCCTAACCCCTAATTCTACCATGAAAACTCTAGATTTTAGGTTGAAAATTCAAGAAATGTAATGGGTAATTGAAAGAAAATGGTTTAGAATCACTTACCAATAGGAAGAAATGACTCTTGAAAAATCGCCTCACACCGTTTGGTTTTTGAGAAAAATAAATTTTTGGCTAAAATCTCGTTTTTGGATTCTGTTAAGTGCTGGGCGACAGTGTTCATCGCGTTCGCGAGAGCACTGTCGCGTTCGCGAAGGGTACTGGCTTCCAAACCTTCGCGTTCGCGAGACGCAACTCTCATTCGCGATGGTTACTCCCTTTCATGATCCGAAATTCCCACCTTCGGACCGTGATGGCGCCTAACATTTCACTTGCTAGGCAAGCCAATGTTAGAATAATATTATCTATTTTTAAAATATTTTTTAAATTTATTAATAATCAAAGAACAAATGCGGAAGTGAAATAATCCATAAAAACAACAGTGTCTAAATACCATCCCAGAATTTGTGTCACAAGTACACGAGCTTCTAGAATAATACAAATAAAGGTCTGAATAAAATAAAGCTGCCTGGAAATAAACACACAGCTAAAGTAAAATAGACGGGGACTTCAGAACTGCGGACGCCATGCAGTTATACCTCAAGTCTCCTCCGAGTAGCTGAAATCTGAGCAAGTCTATGGCACGCCGCTAGGACCAACTCCGAAATCTGCACAAGAAGTGCAGAGTGTAGTATCAGTACAACCGATCCCATGTATTGGTAAGTGCTGAGCCTAACCTCGACGAAGTAGTGACGAAGCTAAGGCGGGTCACTTACATTACCTGTACACAATATTAGTAACAACAACAATAATAGAAACAAATCAGTTAACTCATTTATAATAATTGAAGCTAACTCAGCAGTCATAACCAATTATCATTTTCATCAATTCTGTTGCAGTGTGCAACCCACTCTCATAATATATTTAAATTCAATTTTGTTGCAGCGTGCAACCCGCTCTCACAATATAATCACATTCAGTTCTGTTGCGGCATGCAACCCGATCCCCCAATATATATATATATATATGTCGACTTTTAAATAAGTCTGTTGCGGCGTGCAAACCGATCCTCCGATATGGACTTTTAATAAGTCTGTACCGGCGTGCAACCCGATTGTAACGACCCGACTTGTCGTTTTAAGAATTTATGTCCCGTTCAGTGACTTAAGGTCTTGAGCAGCCTCGCAATATGTATTATGACACGCGTGTGTGGTCGATTTTGAATTACGGATGATTCGGAGTGATTTGGGACACTTAGTTCCTAAAAAGGGAGCTTAAGTCTTAGGATTTTGACCGTAGTCAAAACTGTATGAAGACGACTCAGGAATGGAGTTCCATCAGTTCTGTTAGCTCCGTATGATAATTTTGGACTTAGTAGCGTGTCCGGAAAATTATTTGGAGGTCCGTAGTGGAATTAAGCTTGAAATGGCGTAACTCAAAATTTTGGAAAGTTTGATCGGGGGGTTGACTTTTTAATATCGGGGTCGGAATGCAATTCCGAGAGTTGGAACAGCTCCGTTATATTATTTCGGACTTGCCTGCAAAATTTGACGTCATTCCGAGTTGGTCTGATAAGTTTCGGCATGAGTTTTAGAAGTTGGAAGTTTTTGAAGTTCATAAGTTCGATTTGTAGTGCGATTTGTATTTTCGGCATAATTTGATATGATTTGAAACCTCGAAAGAGTCTGTGATATGTTATGGGACTAGTTAGCATGATTGGACGGGGTCCTGTGGGGCTCGGGTGTGTTTCGGAGTGGTTTCGGACCAAATTGGAGCTGTTTGGACTGCTGTTGCTGAAGTCTGGTTTCCTTCTTCGCGAACACGAAGGAAGTCCCGCGTTCGCGAAGAGGAGTTTGAGGGGCTGATTATTTTTCCTTCGCGAACGCGAAGCTGTGAACACGAACACGAAGAAGGAGCAGGGCAAGCCTTCGCGAACGCGACCCAAGCAATGCGAACGCGAAGAAGAAAAGGAAGATAGGGGTTTGGGGTCGCTTGGCCTTCGCGAACGCGAAGCTTGGAACGCGAACACAAAGGAGTTGGTCAGCTGGTCATCGCGAACGTGATGAGGACTTCGCGAACGCGAAGAGGAAATGATGGGGCAGAAGCAGTTGGCCTTCGCGAATGCAGCGCTTGTCACGCGAACACGAAGAAGGATTTGAGGCAGCTCAAGTTTTGGCCTTCGCGAACGCGAAGGAATGGTCGCGAAGAAGGTGTATCTGGGCAGAATTAAAAGTCCGAAAAACGGGGGTTTGAGTTCATAACTCAAAATCAAATTGGGAGCTAGGTAGAAGGTGATTTTTGGAGAGATTCTTGCGTGGGTGTTTGGGGTAAATGATTCTTATCCAGTTTTGATTAATTTCCATGATTATGTCTTTGAATCCATCATTTAATTCGGATTTAATGAAAGAAAAATCAAGATTTTTGTAAAATCTTCCAAAAACGAAAATTTAAGATTTGGAGGTCGATTTTTATTGGAATTCGATAAAATTTGTATGGTTGAACTCGTATCGGAATGAGTATTCGGATTTCATAAAAATTATGCCGGGTTCCGAGAGGCGGGGTCCCACATTGACTTTTGTTGTCTTTTTGGAATAAATTTTTAAGTCGACGTATTATTATCCGGAATTATTTTTGATGAATTTTAATAAAGTTATATAATAAATTTGGATAAATTTGAACGTCCCGGAGGTCAATTCAAGCAAGAAGGCGATTTTGGAATATCGGCATAACTTCAAAGAGGTAAGTGTCTTGCTTAACCTCGAGTGGGGGAAATTTCCCTTAGGCATTGAGTCTTATGTGCAACTTGGGTAATTGAAAATCATGTACGCGATATGAATTGATTTTTGGTTGTGGCCATTGGGCAAATTGTGATATGAATTGATTTTTGTTATGTTGTTGTGATAATTTCTCGTGTAAATTGTTGTGTTGTGTGAGTTGTTATTTTGGGGAGATAAGGGTGGCATTTCACCGTTGATATTATGTGGTTATAAGGGTGGCATTTCACTGTTGTGTTTGTTGGCTATTGATATTGTCTGGGCGTAGCGATAAGGGTGGCTATAGGAGCGATAAGGGTGGCTATTGATATTGCCTGGGTGGAGCGATAAGGGTGGCTATAAGAGCGATAAGGGTGGCAATAGGAGCTATAAGGGTAGCTATTGTCAGGGACGATATGTGATGATGTGGGGTTGTGGTGTTGACAATTTTCATGTGATGTGATTTTCTTGTGTTTATTTTTATACCTTGTGCAACTTGTCTAGTTGTTAGTAAATTGATAATAATCTGATTTATGTTGAAATTGGGAGCCTCTGGCTATTGCCATGCGGTTTATAAAATGAAATGTGGGCACGAGGTGCCGTGAATTGTGATATGAGATGGGGATATTGGCACGTGAATTGTCCGTGCAGTTGTGATATGAAATGTGGGCACGAGATGCTGTGATGAAATGATAATGATATTTGGCACGTGAATTGTCCGTACAGTTGTGATATGAAATGAGGGCACGAGGTGCCGGGGAAATATGATGATTTAATTATGGGCACAAGGTTCCATGGAAATATAAAAATGGATTGAGACCCGTATTTACGAAAAATATAAAAATGGGCTGAGACCCGTATTTTTTATGATTTTGAAATGATGTGTCACATAGTAACTTTTTAATTGAAAGAATTATATTTAAAATATTTATATGGAAGGATTTTTACTTAGAAAGTATTATATAAAAGAATTGTATATTGAAAGATATTTATTTGAGCAAATTGTATTTGAAAAGATTTATTGAAAGAATTATATTTGAAGAATAATTATTTGAGAAAATTATATTTGAAAGAGAGTTATCTGGAAGAACTATGTGAAATACATTTATTTGAAGGGCTTGATTTAATTGGGTGTAATTGTGTTTATTAATTGTTGAATGATATTAATGGTATTCTTGTTGTCTGTTGTATATATCACTGGTTGTTTTATCCTGCCCTTATTATTATTTGTTTCCTATTATTTTGTATATTATATTGCACAGGTTATTAGACTAGTGAGTGTCTTGACTGTACCTCGTCTCTACTCCATTGAGGTTAGTCTTGATACTTACTGGGCACTGCTGTGGTGTGCTCACTCTACACTTCTGCACATTTTTGTGTAGAGCCAGGTATTGAAGATAACGGACTTGAGCAGAGTTAAAGCGGGATCGTAAGGATTCAAGGTAGAGCTACTTAGTCGTCGCAGTTCCTTGGAGTCTTTTCATTTCATTGTACTGTTAACTTGTAATCAAATAGTATTGTATATTCGGTCCTCGTGATCATTCTATGTATTCAGTTAGAGTTCGTGACTCAGTACTACAGGTCTTGGGAGGTTGTATATTGTAATTATTTCCGCTGTTAGTTTTGGTTACTTATTTAATTCAAAAAAAAAATGACTTCAAAAATGAAATAGAAATCAGCTTACCTAGTCTTAAAGACTAGATGCCATCACGACTCCTGTGGTGGGATTTTGGGTCGTGACACCAATCCTCCAATATATTCATTATAATTAATTCTGTTGCGGCGTGCAACCCGACCCTCCAATATATTCATTATAATCAATCCTGTTGCGGCGTGCAACCCGCTCCTCCAACATATTCATTTACCAATTCTTATAGAAGAATTTCCCCAATAAATGCAACAATTAATATAAAATTATAAGACAACAAGCATACAATAATTATGATTTAATTACAAAACAAACAAAGGCAAATAGCAAATTATTATGGAAATCAGAGAGAAAATGTGCAGTTTAATATTTAATATGCTAAATGTCAAATAACAATAAAGGCACATAATTCAAATATCATGTAACAATTAATGCAGGTATTCAAGAATTAATATTTGACAATGAATAGGAGAGAAAAGAATTATTATAATAATTAATTTATGATTTAAAATAATTTATGATTTTTCAACTAAGCAGGCAAACAATTAATTTGACGACATATAGACACTTGTCACCTCACCTATACGTCGTTCACATGCAATTCACATAACAAATAATTTGAGGGTTCTTTTCTCTCAAGTCAAGGTTAACCACGACACTTACCTTGCTATGCAAATTCCAATCAATTATTCAACAACAGATTTTCCTTTTAATTTTGTCTCCTAAAGCTTCAAATCTATTCACAAACAATTCGATATATTCAATACTAATCATAGGAATTAATTCCATATGAATTTACAAATTTTCCAGATAAAAATCCAAAATTTATTAAAATATTCGACAGTGGGACCCACATCTCAAATCTCGGAAAAACTTGCGAAATCCGAACACCCGTTCCGCTACAAGTTCAACCATACAAAAATTGTCCAATTCCGATATCAAATGGACCTTCAAATCTTATCTTTTTGTTTTTAAAAGGTTTTCATAAAAATCTGATTTTTTTTCCATCTAAATCTGAAATATATGATGAATATAGACATGGATTTTTAAAATATAATCACTTTTGGTTATAGAATGCTTACCCAATTCAAAGTCGTGAAAATCCCCCTTGAAATCGCCCAAATCCGAGACTTGAAACTCAAAAATGAGTAAAAATGGCTAAGACCCGATTTTATGTATTCTGCCCAGCATTTCCGCACCTGCGGTCACGCATTTGCGAGGTAGGGCTGCCAGGCGAGATTTCGCATCTGCGGACATTTCTATCGCACCTGCGACATCGCAGAAGCGACCAAACGACCGCAGAAGCGATTCAGCCTGCGCAGAAGCGGTCGCGCATTTGCGCTCCATTTCTCCACAGAAGCGACGCAACTGGCCAGTGCCCAGGTCGCAGAAGCGACCAGCTTCTCGCAGATGCGGTTGCGCACCTGCGATCACCATTGCGCAGGTGCGATTACACCAGGTTCTGCCAAGAACCTGCTTCTTTCAACATACTCTAAACAATCCGAATTTCGCCTGAAACTCACCCGAGCCCTTCAGTACCTTATCCAAATATCCCAACAAGTCCCGTAACATAATACAGACTTACTCGGGGTCTCAAATCACATCAAATAACATCGAAATTGCAATTCACACCTCGATTCGGACTTTGAGTTTTAAACTTTTCAATTTACAAATTTTGTGCCAAAACATATTAAATGAATCCGGAATGACTTCAAATTTGGCACACAAGTCATAAATGACATAACGGAGCTATTCAAATTTCCAAAATTAGATTCTGGCTCCGATATCAAAAAGTCAACCCCGTGGTCAAATTTAGAAATCTTTAGCCTTTAAATTATTAGTTTCTGTTAAGTGGTCATAACTTGAGCTAGGGACCTCCAAATTAAATTTCGAGCATACGCCCAAGTCCTAAATCACAATACGGAGCTACCGGAACTATCAAAACATTGATCTAGGTCCATTTGCTAAAAATATTGACCAAAGTCAACTCAGTTGAGTTTTAAAGCTCTGTTTCGCATTTTAATCCATTTTTCACATGAAAACTTTTCAGAAAATTTTACGGACTGCGCACGCAAGTCAAGGAATAATAAATGGTGCTTTTCCACGTCTTAGAACACAAAATTACTTATTAAATTTTAAGATGACATTTTGGGTCATCATATTCTCCACCTCTAAAACAAACGTTCGTCCTCGAACGGAGTTAGTAAAAGTACCTGAGCTGGAGAAAAGGTGTGGTTATTTACTCTGCATGTCCGACTCGGACTCCCAGGTAGATGCCTCTACCGACTGACCTCTCCATTACACCTGAACTGAAGGATAACTCTTAGTCCTCAACTGTCGGACCTGCTGTGCTAGAATAGCCACCGGTTCCTCCTCGTAAGTCAAATCTTTGTCCAATTGGACTGAGCTGCAATCTAACATATGGGATGGATCACCATGATATTTTCGGAGCATAGACACATGGAACACCGAATGAACCGCTGATAAACTAGGTGGTAATGCAAGCTTGTAGGCTACTTCACCCACCCTTTCAAGAATTTCAAAGGGTCCGATATATGTAGGGCTCAACTTGCCCTTCTTTCCGAACCTCATTACACCTTTCATAGGTGAAACCCGGAGCAATATTCTTTCTCCAACCATGAATGCAATATCACGAACTTTACGGTCGGCATAACTCTTTTGCCTAGACTGAGCTGTGCGAAGTCGATCCTGAATAATCTTGACCTTATCCAAGGCATCCTGTACCAAATCGGTACCCAACAACCGAGCCTCTCCCAGTTCAAACCAACCAACTGGCGATCGGCATTGCCTTCCATATAATTCCTTATATGGAGCCATCTGAATGCTCGACTGGTAGCTATTATTATAAGCAAACTCTGCAAGTGGCAAGAAATGATCCCAAGAACCTCCAAAGTCTATAACACAAGCGCGGAGCATATCTTCCAATTTCTGAATAGTGCGCTCTGACTGTCCGTCTGTTTGTGGATGAAATGATGTACTCAACTCCACCCACGTGCCTATCTCATGCTGTACAGCCCTCCAGAAATGTGAGGTAAACTACGTACCTCGATCTGAAATAATAGACATGGGCACACCGTGAAGGCGGACAATCTCACGAATGTAAATTTCAGCTAACCTCTTTGAAGAATAGGTAACTGCCACTGGAATAAAATATGCTGACTTGGTCAACCTGTCCACAATGACCCAAACTGCGTCAAATTTTCTTTGAGTCCGTGGGAGCCCAACAACAAAATCCATAGTGATACGCTCCCACTTCCACTCAAGAATTTCTAACTTCTGAAGCAGACCACTAGGTCTCTGATGCTCATACTTAATTTGCTGACAATTCAGACATCGAGCTGCATATGCAACTATATCCTTTTTCATTCTCCTCCACCAATAATGTTGCCGCAAATCTTCATACATTTTGGCGGTACCTGGATGAATAGAATACCTGGAACTGTGTGCTTCTTCAAGAATTAATTCGTGAAGCCCAGCTACATTAGGCACACAAATACGACCCTGCATTCGCAGAACCCCATCTTCCCCCACAGCAACCTGTTTGGCATCACTGTGTCACACAATGTCCTTAAGGACAAGTAAATGAGGATCATCATACTGCCTCTCTCTGATGCGCTCATATAAAGAAGACCGAGCGACTGTGCAAGCTAGAATCCGACTGGGTTCTGAAACATCTAACCTCATGAACTGATTAGCCAAAGCCTGAACATCTGCAGCTAATGGCCTCTCACCAATCGAAATATACGCAAGACTGCCCATACTCACAGCCTTTCTTCTCAAAGCATCGGCCACCACATTGGCCTTTCCGGGGTGATACAAAATGGTGATATCATAGAATTTCAACAACTCCAACCATCTTCTCTGCCTCAAATTAAGATCCTTTTGTTTGAACAGATACTGAAGGCTATGATGATCAGTAAATACCTCACACGAGACACCGTAGAGGTAATGCCTCCAAATCTTCAGCGCATGAACAATGGCTACCAATTCTAAGTCATAAACAGGATAATTCTTCTCGTGAACTTTCAACTGCCGCGACGCATATGCAATTACCTTGCCATCTTGCATTAATACTGCACCAAGCCCAATATGAGATGCGTCACAATATACCGTATACGATCCTGAACCTGTGGGTAATACCAACACTGGCGTCGTAGTCAAAGCGGTCTTGAGCTTCTGAAAGCTCAACTTACACTCGTCTGACCATCTGAATGGGACACCTTTTTAGGTCAATCTGGTCAATGGGCTTGCTATAGATAAAAACCCTTCCACAAACTGACGATAATAACCTGCTAAACCCAGGAAACTCTGGATCTCTGTAACTGAAGTGGGTCTAGGCCAATTCTGAACAGCCTCAATCTTCTTAGGATCCATCTTTATGCCTTATGCCGATACAATATTCCCCAAAAAGGCAACTGAGTCTAACCAAAACTCACATTTTGAAAACTTGGCATATAATTGATTATTCTTCAAGGTGTGAAGCACACTTTGAAGATGCTGCTCATGTTCCTCTCGACTGCTGGAGTAAATCAAGATATCATCAATGAATACAACCACAAAAGAATCCAAATAAGGCTTGAACACCCTATTCATCAAATCCATAAATGTTGCTGGGGCATTTGTCAACCCAAATGACATCACTAGGAATTCGTAATGCCCATACCGAGTTCAAAAAGCTATTTTAGGGACATCAGATGCCCTAATCTTCAAATGATGGTAACCAGACCTCAAATCGATCTTCAAAAATATCTTGGCACCCTAAAGCTGATCAAATAAATCATCAATTCTTGGCAGTAGATATTTGTTTTTGATAGTGGATTTGTTCAATTGTCGATAATCTATACACATCCTCATAGAGCCATCTTTCTTCTTTACAAATAATACTGGTACACCCCAGGGCGAGACACTGGGTCTAATGAATCCCTGATCAAGCAAGTCTTGTAACTGCTCTTTCAATTCTTTCAACTCCGGCGGGGCCATACGGTATGGTGGAATAGAAATGGACTGAGTGCCCGGAGCCAAATCAATACAGAAGTCAATATCTCTGTCGGGTGGCATCCCCGGCAATTCTGCAGGAAATACTTCTGGAAATTCACGAACAACTGGTACTGAGTCCATAGAAGGAGCATCCGTACTTGAATCGCAAATATAAGCCAAATAGGCTAGACACCCTTTCTCAACCATACGTCGAGCCTTCATATAAGAAATAACCCTGCTGGTAGAATGACCAGGAGTTCCTTTCTACTCTAACCGAGGTAACCCCGGAATAGCTAGGGTCACTGCCTTGGCATGACAATCCAATATAGCATGATAAGGATACAGCCAATCCATACCCAAGATGACATCAAAATCTACCATATCAAGAAGTAGAAGATCCACACTAGTCTCAAGATTACCAATAGTAACCACACACGAATGATAGACATGATCTACTACAACAGAGTCTCCTACCGGTATAGATACATACACAGAAGCACTCAGAGAATCACAAGGCACAACAAAATATGAAGCAAAATAGGAGGACACATAGGAATAAGTAGATCCTGGATCAAATAGAACTGAAGCATCTTTATGGAAAACTGGAATAATACATGTGATCATAGCATCAGATGACTCAGCCTCAGGCCTAGCTAGAAAAGCATAAAATTGGGGCTGGGCCCCACCACTCTGAACTGCGTCTCTAGGACGGCCTCTAACTGACTGGCCTCCACCTCTAAGGGTCTAACCTCCACCTCTAATGGCCTGACCTCCACCTCTAGCTGCCTGACCCCTACCTCTAGCTGGCTGAGCAGACGGTGAAGCAACTGGTGCTGGTATGATAGCACGAGAATCTTGCCGAGATCTGTTATGCTCCAATCTAGGGCAATACCTCCTGATATGACCAATGTTTCCACACTCATAACACCCATCCTGATGCCGTGGCTGCTGAAGCTAAAGCTGACCCAAATGGGACGGATAACTGTTGTAGTAACTCTGGAGTGGTGATACACTAATAGGAGATGAATGTGCGCTGAATACTGGCTTCCCAGAGTAAGGCATAATAGGACGATGACTCCTTGAAGCACCACGAGATACATGAAGTGCTGAATGAAACAGTCTGGGAGGATGACCCCTACCAAAATTACATCTGCCTCCAGATGAGGCACCACTGAAACCACCGAACTGACGAGGCCTCTTATCGAACCTCTGCCCTCTCTCTTGTGCAAGAACCATCTCGATTCTCCTTGCAACATTAGTAGCTGCTTGAAAAGAAATCTCACTTTCCGGTCTCCTTGGCCATTTGAAGTCTGATAGGGTGAGTGAGTCCCTAAATAAACCTCCTCACTCTCTCTCCCTCTTTAGGTAGTAAAAGGAGAGCATGACGGGCCAAATTCACAAAATGGGACTCATACTGAGTAACAGTGTTACTGCCCTGCTGTAGACGCTCAAATTGCTTGTCGAATTCCTCTCTCAGTGTGATAGGGAGGAACTTTTCCAGAAATAGCTGAGAGAACTGCTCCCATGTAAGTGCAGGTGATCCGACTGGTCGGGTCAATGTATAATCTCTCCACCATCTCTTGGCAGAACTCGTCATCTGAAATACAGCAAAATTAACCCCATTGGTCTCAATTATACCCATGTTCCGTAGCACCTCATGGCAGCGTTCAAGATAATCATGTGGGTCCTCAGAAGGTGTACCACTGAAGTGAACTGGAAAGAGATTGGTAAACTTATCCAGTCTCAATAAGGCCTCAAAATACATGGCGGGCCTATCACCGGTCTGTGCCGCAGCAACTGGCTGAACTACCCCAACTGGCGGGGCTGTTGAAGCCTGATTGTGGGGAGCCATCTTCTCTGGAGTGGGAGTAGTGGGAGTTTGTGCTCCTCCCCCATCCTGTGAGATGGCTGGTTCCACTGGAAATGTACCATTCTGGGCCACGCCCTCTATAAGACTTACCAAACAGACTAAAGCGTCCTGAAGTACTGGAGTGGCTATGAATACTTCCGGGACCTGAACTGGTCCAACTAGTACATTATGAACTGGAACCTCCTCCTGAAGGTCCACCTGAGGTTCTTCAACAGGTGCAGCTACTCGAGCTCTGGAATGAGCTCTACCTCGGCCTCTGCCTTGGCGTCTAGCACGACCTCGACCTCGACCTCTACCCCTGGCCATAGTTGCCACTGGGGGTTATGGTCCCTATCCATCAGTAGAGGTATTACGTGTTCTCACCATCTGCGAGAGAATAAGAGTAGAATGGTTCAATCATCGATGATAGAATAAAATCGCACGACAGAATAAGAAAGGAGTGATATTGTTCCTAAACTTCATAGCCTCTAAGAGATATGTACAGACGTCTTCGTACCGATCTTTCAGACTCTACTAAGCTTGCTCGTGACGCGCGAGACCTATGTAACCTAGTGCTCTGATACCAACTGTCACGATCCAAAATTCCCACCTTCGGACCGTGATGGCGCCTAACATTTCACTTGCTAGGCAAGCCAACGTTAGAATAATATTTTATATTTTTAAAATAATTTTTAAATTTATTAATAATCAAAGAACAAATGCGGAAGTGAAATAATCCATAAAAACAACGGTGTCTAAATACCATCCCAGAATTGGTGTCACAAGTACACGAGCTTCTAGAATAATACAAATAAAGGTCTGAATAAAATAAAGCTGCCTGGAAATAAACACACAGCTAAAGTAAAATAGACGGGGACTTCAGAACTGCGGATGCCATGCAGTTATACCTCAAGTCTCCTCCGAGTAGCTGAAATCCGAGCAAGTCTATGGCACGCCACTGGGACCAACTCTGAAATCTGCACAAGAAGTGTAGAGTGTAGTAGCAGTACAACCGACCCCATGTACTGGTAAGTGCTAAGCCTAACCTCAATGAAGTAGTGACGAGGCTAAGGCGGGTCACTTACATTACCTGTACGCAATATTCGTAACAACAACAATAATAGAAACAAATCAGGTAACTCATTTATAATAATTGAAGCCAACTCAGCAATCATAAACAATTATCATTTTCATCAATTCTGTTGCAGCGTGCAACCCGCTCTCATAATATATTTACATTCAATTTTGTTGCAGCGTGCAACCCGCTCTCACAATATATTCACATTCAGTTCTGTTGCGGCGTGCAACCCGCTCCTCCAATATATTCATTTTAATAAAGTTTTTTGCGGCGTACAACCCGATCCTCCAATATTGATTTTTAATAAGTCTGTAGCGGCATGCAACCCGATCCTCAAATATTGATTTTTAATAAGTCTGTAGCGGCGTGCAACCCAATCCTCCAATATATTTATTATAATTAATTATGTTACGGCGTGTAACCCGATCCTCCAATATATTCATTATAATCAATCCTGTTGCGACGTGCAACCCGCTCCTCCAACATATTCATTTACCAATTCTTATAGAAGAATTTCCCCAATAAATGCAACAATTAATATAATATTATAAGACAACAAGCATACAATAATTATGATTTAATTACAAAACAAACAAAGGCAAATAGCAAATTATTATGGAAATCATAGAGAAAATATGCAGTTTAATATTAAATATGCTAAATGTCAAATAACAATAAAGGCACATAGTTCAAATAGCATGTAACAATTAATGAAGGAATTCAAGAATTAATATTTGACAATGAATAGGAGAGAAACAATTATTATAAAAAACAATCTATGATTTTTCAAGTAAGCAGAAAAATAATTAATTTGACGACGTATAGACACTCGTCACCTCGCCTATACTTCGTTCACATGCAATTCACATAACAAATAATTTGAGGGTTTTATTCCCTCAAGTCAAGGTTAACCACGACACTTAAAAATTGCCCAGTTCAGATATCAAATGGACCTTCAAATATTTACCCGTTCCACTACGAGTTTAACCATACAAAAATTGCCCAGTTCCGATATCAAATGGACCTTCAAATCTTAACTTTTCATTTTTGAAAGATTTTATAAAAATCTGATTTTTTTTCCATCTAAATCCGAAATAAATGATAAATATAGACATTGATTTGTGAAATATAATCACTTTTGGTTATAGAATACTTATCCAATTCAAAGTCGTAAAAATCCCCCTTCAAATCGCCCAAATCTGAGACTTGAAACTCAAAAATGAGTAAACATGGCTAAGACCCAATTTTATGTATTCTGCCCAGCATTTTCGCATCTGCGGGCTATATTTTCGCACCTGCGGTCACGCAATTGCGAGAAAAATCTCACATTTGCAAAGTAGGGCTGCCAGGCAAGGTTTCGCATCTGCGGACATTTCTATCGCACCTGCGACGTCGAAGAAGCGACCAAGCTTCTCGCAGATGCGGTCGCGCACCTGCGATCACCATTGCGCAGGTGCGATTACACCAGGTTCTGCCAAGAACCTGCTGCTTTCAACATGCTCTAAACAATCCGAATTTCGTCCGAAACTCACCCGAGCCCCTCAGTACCTTATCCAAATATTCCCAACAAGTCACGTAACATAATACGGACTCACTTGGGGTCTCAAATCACATCAAATAACATCGAAATTACAATTCACACCTCGATTCGGACTTTGAGTTTTAAACTTTTCAATTTGCAAATTTTGTGCCAAAACATATTAAATGAATCTGGAATGACTTCAAATTTGGCACACAAGTCATAAATGACATAACGGAGCTATTCAAATTTCCAGAATTGGATTCCGACTCCGATATCAAAAAGTCAACCCCGTGGTCAAACTTGAAAATCTTTAGCCTTTAAATTACTAGTTTCTATTAAATGGTCATAACTTGAGCTAGGGACCTCCAAATTAAATTTCGGGCATACGCCAAAGTCCCAAATCATGATACGGAGCTACCGGAACTGTCAAAACACTGATTCGGGTCCGTTTACTAAAAATGTTGACCAAATTCAACTCAATTGAGTTTTAAAGCTCTGTTTCACATTTTAATCCATTTTTCTCATGAAAACTTTTCGGAAAATTTTACGGACTGCGCACGCAAGTTGAGGAATGATAAATGGTTCTTTTCGAGGTCTTAGAACACAGAATTACTTATTAAATTTAAAGATGATATTTTGGGTCATCACACTCCCCCCTCCCCCTGGCCTTTGCGTTCGCGAGGCATTGCTCGCGTTCGTGATGAAGGAACGGCTGACTCCCCCTCCCCAATGTCTAACACTACACGTTCGCGATAGGCTTGTCGCGTTCGCGAAGGGTAACGCCCATATCGCTTCGCGTTCGCGACCAAGCCTTCGCGTTCACGAAGAAGAAATCCCTGCCTCATCAGTTTACTCTTCGCGTTTGCGAGAGCACCTTCGCGAACGCGAAGGACATGCCAGAACCCAGACTCTGCAGAAAAAACCAGATTTCCAAAGTCCAAAACATCCTGTGGCCTATCCGAAACTCACCCGAGCCCTCGGGGCTCCAAATCAAACATGCACACAAGTCTAAAAACATCATACGAACTTGCTCACGCGATTAAATCGCCAAAATAACACCTAGAACTACTAATTTAGCACCAAATCAAATGAAATTCTCAAGAACACTTTAAAATTCATATCTTCTCAACTAGACGTCCGAATCACGTCAAATCAACTATGTTTCTCACCAAATTTCACATACAAGTCTTAAATATCATAATGAACATGTACCGAGCTCCGGAACCAGAATACGGACCCGACACTAACAACGCCTAACATCAATTAATTCTTAAAAATAATTAATTTTCAGACTTTTAAGTTTCATCAAAAATTTATAACTTGAGCTAGGGACCTTCGAATTCGATTCCGGGCATACGCCCAGGTCCCATAATTCGATACGGACCCACTGGGACCGTCAAAACATGGATCCGGGACCATTTACCAAAATTGTTGACCGAAATAACCTAAAATCAACTTTTAAGGTAAAATTTTTTATTTTCATTAGTTTTCAACATAAAAGCTTTCCGGAAACCTGTCCGGACTGCGCACGCAAATCGAAGAGGGTAAAAATGAGATTTGTAAGGCTTAAGAGCTCTGATTCGAGTTCTAAGATATAAGATGATCTTTTGGGTCATCTCAAAACGACTGGCAGGGTCATTACAATACTATATATACACACTATACTATACTATACTATATAGACATCTTAATATAGCTAATGTTATATCGAATATAGCTTATATACTATACACATAGTATATATATTATACTATACTATATATACATCTATATATATATATATATATATATATATATATATATATATATATATACATCTTAATATAGCTAATGTTATATCGAATATAGCTTATATACTATACACTTAGTATATATACTATACTATACTATAATTTTAACAGGATCAAGTGGCGGGCGATAATCCGCACGGCCTTCTCAACTAAGCTAAAACAGAAATCACCGTCTGACCGGGAACTGGAATTGTTTCGCACCTCTGCTGACATTTATATGTCCACCGAGGTTTTCACCGGTTAAAGATTTCTATTTTAACATACTTGAGAATTCTTAATCTAGCTAATTTATTACCCTTATATTTAAAGACTGGCGGTAATCCGCACAATCAGTAAAGATATAAGAATTAAAATATACTTGAATTTTATATATAGTTTAATGACTGTATGGAAGGTTAAAAATATTTACTCAAGCAAGGGGTCTGTCTTAATATAATACATACTTTTATTGAGCCCATGTGTCTAGCAGTTCTAACCGTGAAAGAAGATGCCCTTTTTAACTCCTTTATCGGGCTGAGGTTCACGGCAAACTAGACGAAGCCACTAAGGCAAAGCCAATAAGAGCAGTGTTATATTAGACTGTACCAACCATCTTGACACCAAGTCAAAACTCTATATATAAAGTTCATTTATATTTAAATAGATGTCGTCTCTTTCATGGTTTATATAGGAGAGAAGTTAGATACTCAACATAGATATGAAGTCTCTTAGCCGGACATCGTCACGGCCAGAGAGGAGAGACTAGAAGGAAAACTAACTAAGAAAGAAATTAGTACCTTTTGGCCGGGATGCAAGGCCTGAAGATGAAGAACTGAAAACTTTATTTACTTTGTTCTTCTATTTACAAACTACAAACTCTTAATTGCACTTGAAGAGAGAGAGAGAATTCTAGAGAGAGAGGGTCTCGCTTCCTTTCTCTTCTGAATGAATGAAACGTATAAATAGAAAAGAAAAGAATCTATGAATAGTAAAAGTGGGTCCCGTGGGTCCCTGTTATAGTATTTTTACTATACAAAATAGTATTTCTACTGTTGATGAACAGTGTATCTACTATTTGAGTGGGGTCCGGCGGCTTCACTGTGCTGTGGGTCCGGCGGCTTCACTGTGCTTGTGGGGTCCAGCTATTTTACGGTGCTGGTATTTTGTCTGATTCTTTCATTTTGCGGAGAAATTCTTCCGCATTCTACAAATCTTCATCAGATAGTATTTTTTCTGATTCAAAGGGTTGAGAATCTTCAGCGATATCATCGTTGCTGGTTTCACTCTGCATAGAAGTGTCTGATTTCTCATATTGATTAATGGAACGAAGCAAATTTCTTTTGACTTCTTTCAAGTAGTTGTTAATCATTTCTTCTTTATCTCCTTCCTGAAAGGAGATCTTTCTGGCAATATGCCGTACTAAGCTGTCATCAATCACCTCTTTCTGAGGTTTGCTGGAATATTCTTGGATTTTTGTGTTGATGGAATCCAAGAGTTCTTGACCGTATAATGTCTTCGTTTTGGGATCCTTTTTCATTAGTTTATCCCAAAAATTATTGTAAAAGGTCTTGTATAAGCACGGGACTTGTTCTTCGGTGAATCCAACTTCTGGAGTCCATTTATGAATCCAAGGAATAGAGAATTCCAGAAAGAAATAAATCTGGTCAATTTTTTCAGGGTAACAGATATGATCTGTATGATATAAATCGTTTATAAAAGGGGAAATTTTTATCCATTCTTTGTATAACATGAGAAATGGATCAGGTAGAATTTTTACTGTCGGACCGTGGTATGACCACCAGTTTAGAAACCAATTAGGAATAGTCTCTGCAAATATCTTTGCACAAACTTTAATAAACCAAGTGTGTTTTGTCGATCATTATTGTAGTATAACACTTTATCAAATGCCAGTTTAGAAACCAATTAGGAATAGTCTCTGCAAATATATTTGCACATACTTTAATAAACCAAGTATGTTTTGTCGATCATTATTGTAGTATAACACTTTATCAAATGCCTGGATATAATCCCAATAGGTAAAACTCATTCGAGATTTGTTAAGGCTTATCTGCCTTTCTTTCATTGTGGATATACCCCAGTCTTCAACAGATATGATCTGTTTAATTATAATCTTCGAGAAGTTATAAACGTTCTCATCTGTGCTATAACCAAAAAAGTGCCGAAACTCTGCACTGCCAGTACTGGTGAGTATTGTTTCATAATAAGAGCGGATTTTGTATGACTCACCCGGATAATACAATCCATTTATCAAATACCTTTGGAATATCTTCCACGGCTCTTCTTTTATCTGAATATCAGAATTTTCTAAAAGAAATATCATTTCTTTTTTTGACACTTTCTCATATGACTTGATATCATCATTGTCATCTTTTGTAATGGAAGCAAAAGTATCACTTTGCTTAGCAAAAGTATCCTTTTGTTTTTGAGCAGTCAAATATGCCTGCAAGTGTGCGTATAACGAACTATCTTCTGGAATATCTTCCAGATGGACGGATGGTCCGATCGATGATTCTTCTCTGAGAGATATCCTCTCATTGGTTAAACTCTTTCTTCCCATTTGTATAACTGGGGAGTTTGATGTGGATCCGTATGACGATCCTGAAGGTGATGATCTTCCTCTGGACTGTGGGGATGATCTTCCCCAACCTCTACCTCTTCCCCTACCCCAGGGGGGTCCATCCTTTAAATATTCACGAGATAAGAAATCTGGCAGAGAATTATCAATTCCCTTTTTGTATTGTATTTCAAAATCAAAAGAGGCTAATTGAGCCTGCCATCTTGCAAATATCATTTTTGAGGTATCATGTTTAAAGTCTTTGTTAAACATATATTTAACAGATTGTGCGTCAGTTTTTATCAAAAACTTTTGATTGTATAAATCGTCTTGAAATTTTAAAATACATTTTACTATGGTTAACATTTCATGTGCCACAGTAGCGTATTTTCTCTGGGCTTTAGTCCATTTACCAGAATAGAATCTAATCAGATATTCATGCTTATTATTGGGATTTATTTGTTTCAAAATCCCTCCGTAACCAATATTAGACGCATCAGTCTCGATAATCTTTTTCCATGCAGGATTAGCAAGGGTCAAGTAAGGTAAAGATTTAATACGTTGCTTAATATTTTTAACCAAAGTAGTATGACTATCAGTCCAAGGGTTTTTATAATCCTTTTTTAGCCTATCATATAAGGGGGCTAAATCATGCGAAAAATCTTTATAAAAAGGCGATATATAATTTAAACTTCCCAAAAATCTTTGCAACTGAGTTCTATCAGTAATAACATCGGGAAATTTTGAAGCAAAATCGATCGATCTTTGAATAGGAGTAATCTTTCCTTGACAAATATAATGTCCCAAAAATCGAATGTTAGTTTGGAATAAACTCATTTTTTGTTTTGAGATAACCAAACCATTTTGTATAACAATTCTTTTAAAAATATCTAAATGCTTAATATGCATTTCAAGTATTTTGGAAAATACCAAAATGCCATTGATATAAACAATGATAAAGTCTAGATAGGGGTTGAAAATATCATTCATAATATTTTGGAATTCAGAAAGGGCATTCTTCAAACCAAAAGGCATAACATTCCATTCATATTGCCCAAATGGAACATTAAAAGCAGTTCTATAAGTATGTTCTTTAAATATTTGAATTTGCCAATATCCAGATTTTAAATCAAATTTTGAAAATATATTGGCATCATATAATCTTGACAATAAATCTCTTTTATTGGGAATAGGATACCTAACCCACTTCAAATATTTATTCAAGGGTTTATAATTAATTACCAATCTAGGAATACCACGTTCCTTTTCAGCTGCGTTATTAACATAAAAAGTTGTGCAAGACCAAGGAGATTTTGAGGGTTTTATCAAACCCTTTTGCAACAAATTATCAATCTCTTTTTTGCAGAATTCCACCAATTCCGCGTTCATCTGACAAGGTCGAGATTTAGTAGGAATATCATCCTCAGAGAAATTATCTTCATAAGGCAGAGTGACAATATGCTTTTTCTATTCCAAAAAGCACAGGGATGTTCTGCACAAATATCAATAGCAATATTTTCGGAAATCAATTTGATCTTTTCCTGTACTTTAGTAGAATTCAAAGTATCAAATATATTCATACTAAACAATTCTAACTGCAAAGAATCAATATGTTTCTGCTTCATATCAATTAAAGCATTAATATCTCTAGTTACTGGATCTGTAACAAAAGTATAACTTATCTCTTTATCCTTATAAGTAGTAGTAAAACCTTTCGAGTCTATGCTAGTAAAAGGATAAATGGCGTTAATAAACGGTGTTCCAAGTATAATAGGAGGGTATAACTGGTTTTTAACCAAGAAAAAGAAGTGAGGAATACAGACTTTATTCTGACAAATACCCATATTAGGTAATTTATACTTTATATCTAAAGCATGTCCGGATGCAGATATAACCATTTTTTAAAAATATTTCGTAGGTATTAAACCTTCTTGAATGCAGCTAATATCTGCTCCACTATCAATCATGGCAATGTTTGTAATAGAAAAACTATTATCAATGAGAATAGTACATTTGATATACCATTTATGAGCAGTAATAATTTGCATCATTCCTAAAAACATATCATGTTTAGGATCAAAACTAATAGGTTTTTCTTCAATATCATTTTCAGAAATACCGTTGTTTTTATCATTAGATTTCTCAGCTGGAGAATTAATTTTCTCAATCTGAGTAATCCTATTATCACAAATCATTTGATTTTGTTTAAGAGATTTGATCTCTCGTTTCAAGTTTACAACTTCAACCTTTAAATCATCAAAAGAAGAATCTCTTGCTGGAGTTGTATTTTTATTTAAAAGACGGTTATTAACCTCTAGCAAAGAATAAGGCAGGGAATATTCAAATTCTTTTTCAAAAGGTTTTGAAAAACTAGAACTTGAACTAGCAGCCAAATTAATAATTTTTTCACGAAGTTTTTCATCAGTAACTTCTTTTAAAAGTTCTATCACATTATCAGATGTAATAGTTTTCATGTTCAAATCTTGGAACTGAGATTGCAATTTATAAAATTCATCATCATCACAAGTGCATGTATTACCATTGCAAGTTGTACAAGTATTATCAACATTTTTATCACTATCAGATAAATCAAGTAAATCTACTTCAGCTTCAGAATCTGATCCAGAAGTGTATAACAAACCATAAACCTTATCACGTAACTCATCGTCTAGTCCTAAGGTTTTCAGCTTTTGAAGCTTACAATTCGGGGCTATACGGCCAAATTTACCACACTTGTAACACTTAATGTCAGCAAGATCTTGCTTAGACCTATTTTTGGTAAATCTAGTAGCCTTACGATAGGCTTTCTTGGCATCACGCTCTTCTTTGGATCTATATCTAGATCTTTTATTCTTATAAGGACTATCTAAGTTTGGGTATCTATGATACTTGTGTTTCTTCTTCTTATGAGTAGAAGTCTCGGGTAGACCGAACTGAGTACAAAAATCTCCTAACTGGGATTTTTCTTTAAGCTTATCTATCTTAAGCTGTCTGGATAACTTTAACTCATTGCACAAGTTTAATCCTTCTTGTGTGCATATTCCTATCAACTTACCATAAGTATAATTGTTGTACGGGATTTCACCAAAACTACCTCTTAGAGTCTTTCTAACTCTTTCAGCAAATAAGGAGGGAAGGGCATCTATAAACTTGGCTTTCCAATGGTCAAAGTTATTTTCGGGTAGTTCCATAACCCTACTCATAAAGGTATCTTTATACCATCTGAATTAACCTAAGGTCCTACATCTAAGACCATTAAGGAGAGTACGAACTGTCTCATGCTGGGTGGTAAATCTACCGTTGAAGTGTTCTAATACAGTAAGAATAAGAGTATAAACAGCATCTTCTCTATTTGCCACTGGGGCCATGCCTAAGTTATCAACTCCTTCGTCAGGGACTTTAGCATTAATAACCATTGCCCTTTCATCGACAGTCAAATAATTATCCCACCAGCCACGAAGTTGGCCAGTAAAACCTGCAACAATTATTTTGCAAATAGTTCTATATGTATTTTTCACACTTTTACAGATAGTCGCATACATAAGCATTCTATGCACAAGAATAGTCAATTGTCTATCAGTCAATCCATCAAGATTCCATTCGTAAATTTCGGAACCACTGTAAGACGTATTAGTCTGATTCCAATCACGTTCCTCTATTAAAACATCTTGAGGAGTAGGACGATTGTAATAATAAGTTTGCATTCTAGGTTTATCAGCAAACTTACTATTCTTTTTGGGATAACCTCTGAGTTTATTAAAATCTAACAAAACATCATTTTTATAATCAAAAGTAGTATCCAATTTATCAGCAAAATCTTTTGATAAATCAATAGGTTTGATATTCAAACCGGATAACTTTTTATCAAGAAGTTCTTCTAAATCATTTAAAGATTTAAATTTAAAATCCTGAATCTCAGGGGGTCTTTGAACATGAGTAAGAACAATTTGAGCTCCTGACTTGCTTCCTGAAGTAGAGGCAATATCAGTTATTTTCTTGCTAGTACTCATATCCTTTATCAAAACTGTTAAATCTTCAAGTTTTTTATCAAGAAAACTGATTTGTTCTCCCAAAACTTTAACATATAAGCTCAAATAATTATTTTGAGAAATTAATTTATTAATTACTGCGATGCTGACTGCAGCAACATCTTCATCAATAAATTTTTGAAATGCAGTAAAAGTAATACCTGTATTATTACGTAAAACAAAAGGTGCTTGAGGAGGGTAAATGGCTTTAGTAATATTGCCACTCCCGTCTTTAGGTGTTATTTTGGCAATTTGATCATACGAGCAAGTTCATATGATGTTGTTAGACTTGTGCGCATGTTTGGTTTGGAGCCCCGGGGGCTCGGGTGAGTTTCGGATAGGCTACGGGGTGATTTGCACTTAGAAAATTTGAGATTTTTGCTGCAGCAGCTGTTCTGGTGTGCCCTTCTTCGCGTTCGCATAGGTAGTGTCGCGAACGCGAAAGGTAAAATGGGGGCAGGGGAATTTTCTTCTTCGCGAATGTGAAGCATTGGGGGTGGAACACTTCGCGAACGCGATCAGTCTCCCGCAAACGCGATAGTTTAAGGGACCTGGGGGAGGGGAGTCATGTTTTTCTACGCAAACGCGTCCATTGGGTCGCGAACGCAAAGGCTTGGGGGGATCTTCCTTATGCGAACACGAAGTCCTTAGGCCGCTGTGCATCGCGATCGCGACAGGCCTCTCGCGAACGTGATGAAGGCATGTCCAGTGTTTTAAAACAGACTTCAAAGACGGGATTTGCTCAAAATTTCACATTTTCTTCACTTGAACTCAACCTTGGGCGATTTTTGAAGTGGGAATTCAACACCAAATCATAGGTTCGTGTTCGTAAACTAATTATTTTCAATTTCCATCAACATCCACTAGATTTCTAGGCCTAAATCTTGTTCTTTAAGGGTAGAAATTGGGGATTTTAGGAGAATTGGGGGTTTTGTAAATTTAGGGATTTAGACCTCGATTTGGGGTCAGATTCCGGAACTAATGACATATTCGGGCTCAGGGATGAATGGGTAAACGGAGTTTGGTCTGAACCTCGAGTTTGGACCAAGCAGGCCCGGGGTCGGTTTTTGACTTTTTTTGAGAAAATTTGGGAAATCTGTAATTATTCATTAAAGTTGATTCCTTTAGTGATAATTGATGGTATTAAGCTATTTGTGACTAGATACGAGTGAGTTGGAGGTGAATTCTAAGGGCAAAGCGAAGTGAGTGACCTACGTGGCCTGGGAATTGAGGTAAGTGTCGTGTCTAACTTTAGCTTGAGGGAATAGGTATTATGTGTTTATTTGCTATGTGTTTGGTTGTTAAATACGATGTATAGGTGAGGTGACAAAGATCTATGCGTCATTGTCGAGTCATAGCATGCGAGTGAAATTCTACTCTTGTCTATTTTGTAGCCTTAAATTCTACTATCCATGCTAAGCGGGTTATTTGAAATGTTGGGTGACTTATATCTGGTTTCACTGAGATTTGGTAACTTTCGAATATTGATTCAAGGTTGAGGTTTCATTGTGCTATTGATTATGGGTAAAATACTGGTTTCTTTGTGATACTCCTATCCATCCGTTGTTATTAATTCTATGATTTGCGAGGAGGAGTGTAAAGCACGAAGGGTGATGCCGTGCATGCATTATTTATATTGTGAGAAAGAGTGTAAAGCATGAAGGGTGATGCCGTGTATATTATGAGAGGTGTAATGCACGAAGGGTGATGCCGTGTTGTTCTATTTATTTATTTGGTGAGGTTGAGAGTAAAAGCACGAAGGGTGATGCCGTGTTGTTCTATTTATTTATTTGGTGAGGTTAAGAGTAAAAGCACGAAGGGTGATGACGTGCCGTTCTATTTATTTATTTATTTATTTTGTGAGGTTGAGAGTAAAAGCACGAAGGGTGATGCCGTGCAGTTTTCCTTTGCTGTTTTATTTGCTCAATTTGTTTAAGGATTTTCGGTTTAATTCTGTCTTCTCATTATTCTCACTCATTATATTGTATTCCCCCACTATATGTCCCCTTCCCATTATTTTTGCGTTATTTCTTTATTTACTGTTGTTGCCACTAGCATGATTATACTGTTCAGGTTATATGTGGGTGTCCTATCCTAGCCTCGTCACTACTTCGCCGAGGTTAGGCTCGACACTTACCAGTATATGGGGTTGGTTGTACTGATTCCACACTCTGCACTTTCTGTGCAGATTTGGTACCGGCTCAGGTTGATCAAGATTTTGCAATTGGTCCTCTGTCCGGAGACTCAAGGTAGATCTGTCGGCGTTCACAGACCTTGAAGTCCCCGTCTATCTTTTATGTCCTACTGTTTTCTTTCATTCAGACAGTTGTATTTCTTTTAGACTATTACTTGTAGTAAATTCTAGAATGCTCGTGAATTGTGACTCCAGATCCGAGTGGTAGTAATTAATACAGTTTTATAATATTTTGCACTTATTATATTTCATCTTAGTTAATTATTGTTATTTACCGAATGGAAATCAGGAATTGGTTTAATGATTCTCTAATGTTGGCTTGCCTAGCAAGTGAAATGTTAGGCGCCATCACGGTCCCGTCGGTGGAAAATTTTGGGTCGTGATAGTTAGTATCAGAGATCTTGGTTGCCTAGGTCTCACGATTCACGAGCAAGCGTAGTAGAGTCCGGAGGATCGGTATAGAGACGTCTGTGCTTATCTTCCAGAGGCTATGAGGTTTAGAAACAAGTTTCACTTCTATTCTTCTGTGTCATGCGATTTTGCTTTCTCAATACTGATTGAACTCTTCCACTCTTATTCTCTCATAGATGGCGAGAACACGTACCGCTTTCTCAGCAGAGCAGCAGCCAGAGCCTCTAGTGACAGCTCTTACGCGGGGCAGAGGTCGAGGCCGAGGCCGTGCCAGAGGCGGAGGCAGGGGCAGGGCTCAGCCTAGAGCCCAAGCACAGCCCCAGCAGTGGAGCCTCAGATAGAGCTTGACGAGGAGGTTCCAGCCCAGACTATTCCTACCGGACCAGCTCAGGTTCCGGAGGGGTTCGTTGCCACCCCAGTACTTCAGGACGCTTTGGTCCGTTTGGTGGGCCTTATGGAGAGTGTGGCCCAAACTGGCGCATTTCCCATGGCACTAGCAGTCTCTGAGGCTGGAGGAGGAGCCTAGACTATCACCACTCCCTCTCCAGAGCAGATAGCTCCCTAGTACTAGGCTCCCGCAGCTCAGCTAGTTGGATTAGTTCAGCTGGTTATTGCGGCACAGGTTAGAGATAGGCCAGCTAAGTCTTCTGAGACTTTATGGAGATTGGACAGGTTTATCAAGATCATATATGTTCACTTCAGTGGTTCTCCTTCAGAGGATCCCCAGGAGTATCTTGACAGCTGTCACGAGGTCCTACGAAACATGGGTATAGTGGAGACCAATGGGGTCGATTTTGCTGCATTTCAGATGACTGGTTCCGTCAAGAAATGGTGGAGAGATTACTTGTTGACTAGACCAGCTGGGTCGCTGCTCTTACTTGGGACCAGTTCTCTTAGCTCTTCATAGAAAAGTTTCTGCCTATCATATTGAGAGAGGAGCGTCGCCGTCAGTTTGAGCATCTCCAGCAAGGCAGTATAACTATTACTCATTATGAGACCCATTTTGTGGATTTGGCCCGTCATGCTATTCTTTTGCTTCCCACTAAGAGAGAGAGAGGGTGAGGAGGTTTATTAATGGACTTGCTCAGCCTATCAGATTGCAGATGGCTAAGAAAACTGGGAGTGAGATTTCTTTTCAGTCGGCTGCTAATGTTGCCAGACGAGTCGAAATGGTTCTTACTCAGGGAAGTCAGGAGTATGACAAGAGACCTCGTCATTCCGGTGAGTTCAGCAGTGCCTCGTCTAGAGGCAGGAGTACTTTTGGTAGAGGCCATCCTCCCAGGCCGTTTCATTCAGCGCTCCAGGCATCCCAAGGTGCCTCAGGTGGTCGTGGCCCTCAAATGCATTATTCCGTCTAGCTAGCCTACAGTGCACCACCAGCTCCTATTAGTGCACCTCCACTCCAGAGTTATCAGGTGGTTATTCAAGTCGACAGGGTCAGTTTCAGGGTCAGCAGTCACAGCAGCCGAGGTTATGTTATACTTGTTGTGATCCAAGGCACATTGCTAGATTTTGCCCTCGGGCAACGGGCAGCTCACAACATCAGAGTTCTTGTGCCATGGTTCCAACACCAGTTGCTGCACCACCTGCTCAGCCAGCCAGAGGCAGGGGTCAGGCAGCCAGAGGTAGAGGCCATACTGATAGAGGTGGAGGTCAGGCCGTTAGAGGTAGAGACCAGCCAGTTAGAGGCCGTCCCAGGGACGTAGTTCAAGGTGGTGGGGCCCAGCCCCGATGTTATGCTTTCCTAGCTAAGCCTGAGGCTGAGTCATCTGACGCTGTTATCACAAGTACTGTTTCAGTTTGTAGTAGAGATGCTTCAGTTCTATTTGATCAGGGATCTACTTACTCTTACGTGTCATCCTATTTTGCTTCCTATTTGGTTGTGCCCCGTGATTCTTTGAGTGCTTATGTGTATGTGTCCACACCAGTGGGAGATGCTATTGTTGTAGATCGTGTTTATCGTTCGTGTATGGTCACCATTGGGAGTCTTGAGACTCGTGTAGATCTTCTACTTCTCGACATGGTTGATTGTGATGTCATACTAGGTATGGATTGGCTGTCACCTTATCATGCTATATTAGATTGTCACGCCAAGACGGTGACCATAGCCTTGTAGGGGTTGCCTCGATTAAAGTGGAGAGGGAATCTTGGCCATTCTGCCAGCAGGGTTATCTCTTATATGAAGTCCCGGCATATAGTCGAGAAGGGGTGTCTAGCTTATTTAGCTTATGTCCGCACTTTTAGTGCGGAGGTTCCTTCCATGGATTCAGTGTCGGTTATTCATGAGTTTCCAGAGGTGTTTCCTGTAGACTTGCCGGGGATGCCACCCGACAGGGATATTGATTTCTGCATTGATTTGGCTCCGAGCACTCGGCCCATTTCCATTCTGCCATACCGCACGGCCGCGTCAGAGTTGAAAGAATTGAAGGAGCAGTTGCAAGATTTACTTGATAAGGTCTTCATTAGACCTAGTGTCTCGCCCTGGGGTGCACCTGTATTGTTTGTGAAGAAGAAGGATGGATCGATGAGGATGTGTATAGATTATCAGTAGTTGAACAAAGTCACTATCAAAAACAAGTATCCATTGCCGAGGATTGATGATTTATTTGATCAGCTTCAGGGTGCCCAAGTGTTTTCAAATATTGATTTAAGATCTGGCTACCATCAGTTGAGGATTAGGGCATCTGATGTTCCTAAGACAGATTTTTAGACTCGGTATGGGCATTATAAGTTTCTAGTGATGTCATTTGGGCTGACAAATGCCCCAGCATCATTCATGGATTTGATGAACCGGGTGTTCAAACCCTACTTGGATTCCTTTGTGGTTGTATTTATTGATGATATCTTGATCTACTCCCACAGTCGAGAGGAGCATGAGAAGCACCTTTGGATCGTTCTTCAGACTCTGAGAGACACCCAGTTATATGCTAAGTTCTCAAAATGCGAGTTTTGGTTGAGTTCAGTTGCTTTCTTGGGTCACGTTGTATCAGCAAAGGGTATTCAGGTGGATCCTAAGAAGATTGAGGCAGTTCACAACTGGCCTAGACCCACATCAGCTACAGAGATCCGTAGTTTCCTGGGTTTGGCGGGCTATTACAGTCGATTTGTGGATGGGTTTTCATCCGTAGCAGCCTCGTTGACCAGATTGACCCAGAAGGGTTCCCCGTTCAGGTGGTCAGACGAGTGTGAAGCAAGCTTTCAAAAGCTCAAGACAGCTTTGACTACGGCACCGGTATTGGTGTTACCCACAGGTTCAGGATCTTATACAGTATATTGTGACGCATCTCGTATTGGTCTTGGTGCGGTATTGATGCAGGGTGGCAAGGTCTTTGCATATGCTTCGCGGCAGCTGAAGGTTCACGAGAAGAATTACCATGTTCATGATCTAGAGCTGGCAGCCATTGTTTACGCGCTGAAGATTTGGAGGCACTATCTTTATGGCGTGCCATGTGAGGTGTTCACTGATCATCGGAGCTTGCAGTATTTGTTCAAGCAAAAGGAATTCAATTTGAGGCAGAGAAGGTGGTTGGAGTTATTGAAAGACTATGATATCACCATATTGTATCATCTTGGGAAGGCCAATGTGGTGGCCGATGCTTTGAGTAGAAAGTCAGTCAGTATGGGTAGCTTTGCATATATTCCAGTCGGTGAGAGACCACTTGCATTGGATGTTCAGGCCTTGGCCAACCAGTTCGTGAGGTTGGATGTTTCTGAGCCCAGCCGTGTTCTAGCTTGTACAGTTGCTCGGTCTTCTTTGTTTGAGCGCATCAGAGATCTGTAAGATGATGATCCTCATTTACTTGTCCTTAGAGACACAATGCGGCATGGTGGTGCCAAGCAGGTTACTGTTGGAGATGACGGAGTTTTGAGGATGCATGGTCGTATTTGTGTGCCTAATGTGGATGGGCTTTGTGAGTTGATCCTTGAGGAGGCCCATAGTTCTCGGTATTCTATTCACCCGGGCGCTGCCAATATGTACCAGGACCTGCGGCAGCATTATTGGTGGAGGAGGATGAAGAAAGACATAGTTTCCTATGTAGCTCGGTGCCTAAATTGCCAGCAGGTAAAGTGTGAGCTTCAGAGACCTGGTGGTTTACTTCAGAGGTTAGAGATTCCTGAGTGGAAGTGGGAGCGTATCACTATGGATTTTGTTTTTGGACTCCCATGGACTCAGAGGAAGTTCGATGCAGTTTGGGTCATTGTGGACAGGCTGACTAAGTCAGCGCATTTCATTCCTGTGGCGGTTACCTATTCCTAGGAGCGCTTGGCAAAGATTTACATCCGAGAGATCGTCCGTCTTCACGGTGTGCCCGTGTCTATTATATCTGACCGAGGTAAATAGTTTACCTCACACTTCTGGAGGGCAGTACAGCGTGAGTTTTGTATGCGGTTTGAGCTGAGCACCGCATTCCATCCTCAGATGGACGGGCAATCAGAGCGCACTATTCAGATATTGGAGGATATGCTTCGCGCTTGTGTTGTAGACTTTGGAGGTTCTTGGGGTCAATTTTTTCCACTTGCGGAGTTTGCTTATAATAATAGTTACTAGTAGAGCATTCAGATAGCTCCATATGAGGCATTATACGGAAGGCGAGGCCGTTCGCCAGTTGGGTGGTTCGAGTCGGAAGAGGCTCGGTTGTTGGGCACAGACTTAGTAGAGGATGCCTTGGATAAGGTCAAGATTATTCAGGATCGACTTCACATAGCTCAGTCCAGGCAGAAGAGTTATGCCGACCGTAGAGTTCGTGATGTTGCATTCATGGTCGGAGAGAGAGTGTTACTTCGGGTATCACCCATGAAGGGTGTAATGAGGTTCTAAAAGAAGGGCAAGTTGAGCCCTGGGTATATCAGACCTTTTGAGATTTTGGAGAGAGTGGGAGAGTTGGCTTATAGGCTTGCGTTGCCACCTAGTTTAGCAGTTATTTATCCAGTATTCCATGTGTCCATGCTTCGAAAATATCACAGTGATCCGTCCCATGTGTTAGATTTCAACTCTGTCCAGTTGGATAAGGATTTGACTCACGAGAAGGAGCCGGTGACAAATCTAGCCCTACAAGTTCGCCAGTTGAGATCAAAGAGTTACCCTTCAGTTCGAGTGTAGTGGAGATGTCAGCCTATTGAGACAGCTACTTGGGAGTCCAAGTCCGATATGCGGAGTAGATATCCCCACCTTTTCACCAGCCCAGGTACTTTTCTATGTCCGTTCGAGGACGAACCGTTATTTTAGAGGTGGAGAATGTGATGATCCAAAAGGTCATCTTATGTTTTAGACCTCGAATCTGCGCTCTTAAGCCTTAAAAATATTATATTTATCCTTCTCGATTTGTGTGTGCAGTCCAGGCATGTTTCCGGAAAGCTTTATGTTGAAAATTAATGAAAACAAGAATTTATGCCTTAAAAGTTGATTTTATATGACTTCGGTCAATATTTTTGGTAAGCGGGACCGGATCCGTGTTTTGACGGTGCCGGTGGGTCCGTATCAAATTATTGGACTTGGGCGTATGCCCGGAATCGAATTCCGAGGTCCATAGCCCGAGAAATGAATTTTTGACTAAAATTGAATTTCAAAAAATTAATGGTTTTAAAGTATATGCTTAATGCTTGATTTTGATGGTATCGGGCCCGTATTTTGGTTTCGGTGCCCAGTACAGGTCTGTTATAATATCTGAACTATGTCTGTGAAATTTGGTGAGAAAACGGAGATTAAATGACATGAATGGGACCTTCGGTTGAGAAAATAGTAACTTTAAGTGTTCTTGAGAATTTCTTTGATTTTGATACTAAATCTGTAGTTTTAGGTGTTATTTTGGCGATTTGATCGCACGAGCAAGTCCTTATGATGTTGTTAGACTTGTGCACATGTTTGGTTTGGAGACCCGAGGGCTCGGGTGAGTTTCGGATAGGCTACGGGGTGATTTGCACTTAGAAAATCTAAGATTTTTGCTGCAGCAGCTGTTCTGGTGTGCCCTTCTTCGCGTTCGCGTAGGTAGTGTCGCGAACGCGAAAGGTAAAACGGGGGCAGGGGAAATTTCTTCTTCGCGAACACCAAGGACTGGTCACGAACGTGAAGCATTGGGGGTGGTACCTTTCGCGAACGCGATCAGTCTCCCGCGAAAGCGATAGTTTAAGGGACCTGGGGAGGGAAGTCATGTTTTTCTACGCGAACGCGTCCATTGGGTCGCGAACACGAAGGCTTGGGGGGAGCTTCCTTACACAAACGCGTAGAAAGACTCACAAACACGAAGGCCTTAGGCCGTTGAGCATCGCGATAGGCCTCTCGCGAATGCGATGAAGGCCTGTCCAGTGTTTTAAAACAGACTTCAAAGACGGGATTTGCTCAAAATTTTACATTTTCTTCACTTGAACTCAACCTTGGGTGATTTTTGAAGTGGGAATTCAACACCAAATCATAGGTTCGTGTTCTTAAACTCATTCCTTTCAATTTGCATCAATACACAATAGATTTCTAGGCCTAAAGCTTGTTCTTTAAGGGTAGAAATTAGGGGGTTTAGGAGAATTGGGGGTTTTGTAAATTTGGGGATTTAGACCTCGATTTTGGGTCAGATTCTGGAACTAATGACATATTCGGGCTTGGGGGTGAATGGGTAAACGTTGTTTGGTCTGAACCTCGAGTTTGGACCAAGCGGGCCCAGGGTCGGTTTTTGACCTTTTTTGAGAAAATTTAGGAAATCTATAATTATTCATTAAAGTTGATTCATGTAACGATAATTGATGGTATTAAGCTATTTGTAACTAGATACGAGTGAGTTGGAGGTTAATTCTAAGGGAAAAGCAGTACTTGAGCAGTGAGTGGCCTGGAATCGAGATAAGTGTCGTGTCTAACTTTGGCTTGAGGGAATAGGTATTATGTGTTTATTTGCTACATGTTTGGTTGTTAAATACGATGTATAGGTAAGGTGACGAGCATCTATGCGTCATTATCGAGTCATAGCATGCGAGTGTAATTCTATTCTTGTCAAATTTGTAGCCTTAAATTATACTATCCATGCTTAGTTGGTTATTTGAAATGTTGGGTGACTTATATCTGGTTTCACTGAATTTTGGTAATTTTCGAATATTGATTCAAGGTTGAGGTTAGATTGTGCTATTGATTATGGGTAAAATATTGGTTTCTTTGTGATACTCATATCCATCCGTTGTTATTGATTCTGCGATTTGTGAGGAGAAGTGTAAAGCACGAAGGGTGATGTCGTGCATGCATTATTTATATTGTGAGGAAGAGTGTAAAGCATGAAGGGTGATGCCGTGTATATTATGAGAGGTTTAATGCACGAAGGGTGATGTTGTGTTGTTCTATTTATTTATTTGGTGAGGTTGAGAGTAAAAGCACGAAGGGTGATGCCATGCCGTTCTATTTATTTATTTGGTGAGGTTGAGAGTAAAAGCACGAAGGATGTTGTCGTGTCGTTCTATTTATTTATTTATTTGGTGAGGTTGAGAGTAAAAGCACAAAGGGTGATGCCGTGCAGTTTTCCTTTGCTGTTTTATTTGCTCAATTTGTTTAAGGATTTCGGTTTAATTCTATCTTTCCATTATTCTCACTCTTTATATTGTATTCCCCCACTGTATGTCCCCTTCCCATTATTTCTGCATTATTTCTTTATTTACTGTTGTTGCCACTAGCATAATTATATTGTTCAGGTTATATGTGGGTGTCTTGTACTAGCCTCGTCACTACTTCGCTGAGGTTAGGCTTGACACTTACCAGTACATGGGGTCGGTTGTACTGATGCCGCACTCTGCACTTTCTGTGCAGATTTGGTACCGGCTCAGGTTGATCGAGATTTTGCTAGTGGTCCGCTGTCCGGAGACTCAAGGTAGATCTGTCGGCGTTCACAGACCTTGAAGTCCCCGTCTATCTTTTATGTCCTACTTTTTCTTTCATTCAGACAATTATATTTCTTTCAATTTATTACTTGTAGTAAATTCTAGAATGCTCGTGAATTGTGACTCTAGATTCGGGTGGTAGTAATTAATACAGTTTTATAATATTTTACACTTATTATATTTTATCATAGTTAATTATTGTTATTTACTTAATGGAAATCAGGAATTGGTTTAATGATTCTCTAATGTTGGCTTGCCTAGCAAGTGAAATGTTAGGCACCATCACTGTCCCGTCGGTAGGAAATTTCGTGTCGTGACACCTAACCCAACCCGCTAGGTAAGCCAACTTTCAATTATCCAATTCCAATAACAATTATTAAAGCAATTTAAGTGAATATAAATCTTAATCCCATACATCCCCCAAGAACTGGTAGTACAAATCATGAGCTTCTAAGAATAGAGTATACAAAGCGGAAATGAAATAATTACATAGTCTTTTTCAATAATAAATAAACAAAGCTTTTATAAATCTAAGGCTACCATGAACAAGAGACAGCCACAACAGGAATGCAGGTACATCTTCAAATCCCGTAACCATCGAGCACAGCAACAAAAGCAGCCAACATCTGCACGCAATGTGCAGAAGTGTAGCATCAGTACAACCGATACCATGTACTGAGTAAGTAACAAACCTAGCCTTAGGTTGAAAGTAGTGATGAGCTTGTACCAAGGTCAGAGTCCAACTTCCATAACCAACAATAGTTCATAACAATATTAAACAAGTAATACCAGAAGTAACTCAAAGAATACATGCTCAGCTAAATCATGACTTCTGAAAATAGTTCTGTCTTTCAAGTACATCAATGAAAACCCAAATTGTTTACCGAAATTACCAAAAATATGAATAAGTTTGAAAACAGTAATTCTTTCCAAAATCCTTTCAATAATAAATAAAATGTCTCCTTTTATTTCCAGATAACCAGTGTAAAACAAATGCATCATTATGCCCATCTGTCAACATGTGTGAGAAATCATGAATAATGTGATACCGTACAGCATGAGAAAAACATATCTCTATGCATGTATGTCATGTGTGAATATCAATGCAATGTATCTCAGAGATTGTACTCATGTACTCACACTCTCAGAGTACTCAATCTCACAGTCTCACATTCTCTCTCACTATGCTCAGCACACTCAATCACTCAACGCTATACAATACTTGCTGTGGCGTGCAACCCGAACCCTGTTTATAGTCGATTGTGCTCGCTGGGGGTGTGTACAGACTCATGAGGGGCTCCTACAGCCCAAGCGCTATAAGCACGGATAACTCACTTGCTGCACGGACAACTCAAGTGTTATAATATCATATCTGGATCCGCACGGACAACTCACATGCTGCACGGACAACTCACGTGCTATAATAATATCTGGATCTGCATGGCCAACTCACGTGCAATAGTATAATATATGGATCCGCACGGCCAACTCACATGTTGCACGGCCACCTCACGTGCAATAGTATAATATATATAAAGCCAACATGGCCTGCTGCGGCGTGCAGCCCGATCCCAAAACTATCTTCACAATCAGGCCTTCGGCCTCCCTCAGTCATCAATCTCTCCAGTCTCTCTCATGGGCTCACAATGTCATGAGAATAGCCCAAAATGATAATATGATGTATCAATAAATAACAATAGAGACTAAGATATGATATGCAATGAAATGAATATGACTGAGTATGAATTTTCAATTTAAAATAAATAATTCACAACAATATGACCTATGTGGATCCCAATAATACTGGCACGTAGCCTCAACATGATTTTTAATATGCTTTTCAGCTCAATTTCTTTAACTCATAAAACCGCATGGAAAATGCCAAGATCATTTAACTACAAAATTCCACAGAAACAATTATGTCACAATTTCTATAGTGCACGCCCACACATCCGTCACCTAGCATGTGCGTCACCTCCGAAAAATTCACGAAATACATATATTCAGGGTCCATACCCTCAACTCCAAGATTAGAAGAGTTACTTACCTCGAACAAGCCGAATCCAATGTCGAGCAAGCTAAACAATGCTCCAGAAATCCCATTATGCGCGTATCAACTCCCGAATGCCTCGAATATACCACAATTAATTTGATTCAGCTCACAAAAATTATAGGAATTAATTCCATATCAAACTACTAATATTTTCCAAAAATCCGAAATTATGCCTCAAAAATCACCCGTGGGGCCCACGTCTCGGAATCTGATAAAACTCATAAAATGCGAACCGCCATTCAACCACGAGTCCAACCATACCAAAATTACTCAAATCCGATCACAACTCAGCCTTCAAATCCACAATTAAAGTTTATGAATTTTTCTACTATTTTCAACCCAAAACACTAATTTGTTGATAAAATCAATAATAGATTCGTGTAATTTAACCAAAACCGAGTTAGAATCACTTACCCCGTTGTTTTCCTTGAAAAACTCCCGAAAATCGCCTCTTCCCGAGCTCAAATCCGTCAAAAACTGAACGAAGTCCCATTTTCAGAACTTAAACTCTCTGTCCAGACCTCTCTTCTATGCGAACGCAACAAGTCCCTCGCGTTCGCGAAGCACAACTCGACTACCCACAAATTTAACCCTTCGCGAACGCGACCGTGGCTTCGCGAACGCGAAGCTTTGCAAATATTACCCTTCGCGAACGCGACCACGGCTTTGCGAACATGACCACGGCTTCACGAACGCGAAGCTTTACCAGCTCAGACCTTCGTGAATACGACCGCCACCTCGCGAACGCGTAGAACAAGGACCCGGGGGTCCCCAATAGCCTCACTCCTCTTCGTGAATGCGACACCTCTCACGTGTTCGCGATGCACACACAGACCATACATTCGTGTTCGTGTCATCCCTTTCGCGGATGCGAAGAACAAAACCTCACACTCAGAAAACACTCTTCGCGAATGCGAAGGCCCACTCGGGAACGCGAAAGAGAAAATCAGAAAAATGCAACAGCAGATAACAGCAATCTCACCAAGGCCAAAAATGATCCGTTAACCATCCAAAACTCACCCGAGCCCCTCGGGACCTCAACCAAATATACCAACAAGTCCTAAAATATCATAAGAACTTAGTCGAACCCTCAAATCACCTCAAACAATGCTAAAATCATGAATTACACCTCAATTCAAGCCTAATGAACTTTGAACTTTCAAATTTTATATCTTGTGCCGAAATACATCAAATCAATCCGGAATGACTTCAAATTTTGCACACAAGTCATAAATGACATAACGAAGCTATTCAAATTTCAATAATCGGATTCCGACCTCGATATCAAAAGGTCAACCCCCCGGTCAAACTTCCCAAAAATTCATCTTTCGGCATTTTAAGCCTATTTCCACTACGGACCTCCAAATAATTTTCCGGACATGCTCCTAAGTCCAAAATCACCGTACGGAGCTATTGGAATCATCAAAACTCCATTCCGAGGTCGATTACACATAAGTCGATATCCGGTCACTATTTTAACTTAAGCTTTAAACCTTAGAACTAAGTGTTCCAATTCATTCCAAAACCTCACCGGACCCGAACCAATTACCCCGGCAAGTCACACAACAACTGTAAAGTATAATTTGAGTAGAAAATGGGGAACCGGGATTGTAATACTCAAAACGACTGGTCGGGTCGTTACATTCTCCCCCACTTAAACGTATGTTCATCCTCGAACGTGCCAAGAGTTGTTTCCAAGCCATCAAATCACTATTCCATCTTACCACACACGTACTCGGGGGTGAACTCACGTCACCCTATTCCATATGAGCTTGACAACACAATACAACTGAAATCATTGAATTTAACTTTAGCCTATAAACCTTGGAATTTAATTTCTAATTAATTTCTAACCTTTATAATTTCTTTCAAGACACGAATCTTACATTTACACCCTGTATGAGTTTGAACAAGTTTTATCAAGCCATAACCATAACCATAACCACAGACATAATCACCTAACATGTTACACAACTCGCATACTCATAGCACCATTCCTGACCACAGTGACTACTCCAAAACCAACCAAATACTAGTATTAAGCCCATATCAAACCAAACCTCATCCCAAAACCTTCATACACTGTTGATAATAAAAGAAACATGCAAAATTTCATGACCACTTACCAGATCAACAAGTCACGGAACTCTCTTGCCCCAACCAGAACCATAATCACTTTATGAGCCGACTCTCAATATTATACTCCCGAATATACCAAAATCAAACCTGATACTACCCATTCTAGGTCCAATGACCTTATATTACTAAACATAATTGTTCCGTAGACATGCCGCACCAATATAACTCATAGCCACATCATGTGCCATCCATGCTGTTACAACCCAAATTCGCGTACCTTAGATCACGCCGTAAGTTAGTCGACGTAAATCCAAGAAGAGATTATCTTTGCGATGATAAGAAGTTAATCCTATTGGTCTTAAACGATACAAGGGTGTATAAGAGTGGTTAACAAGTATTAAAAGTTAAACGAATCAAGGATGTTGTGACCCGTATTTTTGGGTAACACTAGAGGTGATTAATTGTCCCAAGAGGTCATGTTTTAATGTATTTTAATCATATAATATCCGCATCATAAGTCTTGAAGTCAAGCGAGTTATGAAACAAAGTCGATAAAAGTTGTCGCAACTTAGGTTTATAATTTTACTTAAACTTTAGGTCAAATGTTACTACATTTTTCTCCCAATATACTTCGAATTATGGGGTGATCTACCTATCAAATTGAATATCTATGAGTCTAGTTTCCAATGCATTAAACCGTTTGTCGATACGATCTCGGAATCAAGAGATATTCGCGTTTTCGTGAGAGTGCGCCAAGCAGCTCTCTATGGGGCCCACATAGGCGGTTTAAGACATATGGATATATATAAGATACCTCAACCCCGTTTTAAGTCATTATTTTTCAGTATATTCAGACCTTAGAACCCTAAAAACACTCTCTCAAGGTTCTCTCATGATCCAAGACCCAAACAAAGGGCAAACAACACAAATCAAGTGTCGGGAATCCCGTGGCGCTAGTAAGTTTCTTGTTCTTCTTGTTGTTGCTGATTTTTGTGTTGTTCCAGCTCATGTGGGAGGTTGTTTTAAGTGTTTTATGTTCTGTAAATACTCCTTCAAGTTTTTAATATCAACCCTAGGTGATTTCAAGTCTTCTAAAGTAATTCTAGTGCCGAAAAACCCGAATTGATTGCTAGTTTTGCTTCCTTGTTCTTGTGGCAGAATTGGAGAGATATTTCGTGGAAAATTAAGGTCAAATTGGAGTTGTTATTTCTGTTTAAAGGTAAGGAACCTCTTACTCTATATATATATTTAAGATTATCCAAGTTGCGGCTAAGTCGTTGAAGCTAGAACTTGTGAAATATATATCGAAAGGCTTGGTAGTAATGTTGTTGGTTGGTGGACTGTTTTGGGAGGCTCAATATGATTATTAATGATGTTGTTTGGGCTGTTTGGTGATTGTATTGACTTGTGTGAAGTCATATAAATAGGGGAGGTGCTGTCCGTTTCATCGTAAAATAGGTTGCAGTCGATACATAATAGTTACGACGCTTAAACGATAATGATAGTGTCATTTCTCTTATTGTAGACTAAGGAGTCGTGACATTTGAATAGCTTGAGGTTGGGCAGTATATACAAGGTATGTGAGGCTATCCCCTTCATTCTTTTGCACGACTCCGATTGTACATAATGTAATGAACGAGCTCCCAAAGATACTCTACTCTTAGAAGCTAGCAGTACTTACATTGCTGCCCTTCTTATGAAACGATTGATATTGATGTTACTTATCTTATTCTTATATTATCAATATTGTTGGTAGTTCCTGATTCTTATAAGATTCTTGATGAAGATTTAATCCTAATAACGTGTACGAAGGATACCGACCTTACGTCACTCCGAAAGGTTCAAAATATGATTCCAATGAGTCAAGCATGCATCATATATATGTATCGATTTTACTCTACCGAGCCGCGCTATAGTTGGCCGGGTACGGCACCTATTGTGCAACCACTGATCAGTTGGGTTTTATCGAGCTCCATGTGGCCGGGTATGATTCTACCGAGCCCTATGATGGCCAGGTACATTTTACCGAGCCTATTATGGCCGGGTATGATATGATGATGGTGATGCCCACAAAGGCGTATGTTTTAAAAGTTTATGTATATATATGTATGTATCATGTGTTTCATGTCAGTAGCCCTTAGAGGTACCCAGATGTCACAGGTTGTATATTCCCTATCCCTGTTTACATTACTGTTCTTACTTATGCTTTCCTGCCTTACATACTCAGTACTTTATTCGTACTGACGTCCCTTTTATTTGTGGACGTTGCATGTCGTGCTGCAGGTCCTGATAGACGGGTAGACGTAGCTCCCCCACCACAGTAGGCTGTCCAATTCAGCGGTTATTGGCGAGATCCCTTCTCCAGACTTGCCGTGGTCTTGGTATACATTTTTGTTATAGATATTATGGGTATATCGGGGCCCTGTTTTGGCAATGTTCTAGAACTTATGTTCCTTTAGAGGCTCATAGACAGGTGTCGACTCATGGTAGCTCGTACCTTATATATAGTTTCTTGACAGTCTTGTCGTCCCATATTATGTATGTTCATGACATTATCTTTCATTGTTTGATGTTCATGATCCATGTCTGCCATTTATATTGATCTTGGCGGCCCTTAAAGATAATAAGGAAGGTTAGATAAAATGTACGTTGGTGCTCGGCAAGTATGGCCCGGGTGCTAGTCATGACCCTCCAGTTGGGTCGTGACAAACTTGGTATCAGAGCAAGTCTGTCCTAGGGGTTGTCTATGAGCCGTGTCTAGTAGAGTTTTGATTATGGATGTGTAGCGCGCCACATTTATAATTAGGAGGCTACGTGACTTCTAGGTTTGTTACCTTCTTCCTGAATCTAGATCGTGCGTAGAGTTGAGTCGTAAGTGTTCATATCTAATATTCACCTTATTTTCTTTTAGCGATGCCTTCGACTAGGAAGCAAGCGATTAGTAAACGGCTTGATACATCTGTGGGAGAGGGTAACATTCAGGTGCCTCCAGCCATAGCAGGCCAAAGTGAGCCTCAGAGTGAGATTCTGTCTCATACCTCTCTGTCTCCTCCAAAGGATATTAGGAGGCACCCAGTACATCCATTTCCTCCGTCTGGCACTACAGACCACAATATGCACAGTGCGGTGCAGTTGTTGACTAGCTTGGTAGCTGCTCAGGCTCAGAGGCAGAATACGGGTGCTGTTGATAAACCGGTTAGTGCGAGAGTTCGTGATTTTATTAATCTAGACACTCCAGTGTTTACCAGATCAGACCCCAAGAAGGACCTGCAAACATTTATTGATCAGGTTCATTGTACAATGCGGGTTATGCATGCTAGTGATACGGAGGTAGTAGAGTTGGCTTCTTATCGGTTATGGGATTTAGCGATTTTATGGTATGATAGTTGGGAGAGATCTAGGGGTCCGAACGCTCCTCCAGCCGTGTGGAAGGAATTTTCTGAGGCCTTTCTTCGTCACTACTTGCCAGCTGAGATACGACGAGCTAGAGCTGATAAGTTCTTGAACCTTCGACAGGGTAATATGAGTGTACGAGAGTATAGTATACAGTTTGATTCTTTAGCAAGGTATACTCCCCATATGGTGGCTGAGATGAGTAATAGGGTGCACCTGTTCGTGAACGGGTTGGGACCACATCTGATAAATGAGTGCACAAGAGCCTCTTTGGTAGAGGGCATGGATATTTCCCGTATTCAGGCTTATACCCAGACCCTTCAGGATCATAAGTTATATGCTAAGCTCTCTAAATGTGAATTCTTGCTGAACTCAGTAGCATTCCTTGGCCATGTGATATCTGATGAGGGTATTAGTGTCGACACTCAGAAGATCGATGCAGTGAAGAATTGGCCGAGACCTACAACACCGTCAGAAGTCCGCAGCTTCCTGGGGCTAGCAGGATATTATAGGCGGTTTGTAGAAGGGTTTTCCTCTATATCAGCACCATTGACTAAGTTAACACAGAAAACTACCAAGTTCCAGTGGTCTGATGCTTGTGAACATAGTTTTCAGGAGCTAAAGAATCGATTGACATCCGCGCCAGTGCTCACTCTCCCAGAAGGAACAGAAGGTTATGTGGTATATTGTGATGCCTCAAGTATAGGTTTGGGGTGCGTATTGATGCAATGTGGGAAGGTGATTGCTTATGCATCAAGACAATTAAAGAAGCATGAAAAGAATTACCCGACTCATGATTTGGAATTGGCTGCAGTAATATATGCTTTGAAGATATGGCGACACTACTTATACGGCGTCCATGTTGACATCTACACAGATCACAAGAGTTTACAATACATCTTCAAGCAGAAGGAGTTGAATTTGAGGCAGCGTAGGTGGCTTGAATTACTGAAAAACTATGACGTCGAGATATTGTACCATCCCGGTAAGGCCAATGTTGTGGCAGACGCTCTCAGCCGTAAGTCAATGAGAAGCTTAATACATATTGAGCCAGGTAGACAAGGGTTGACCAAAGAGCTTCACCAGCTGGCCAATATGAGAATCAGATTGTTGGACTTTGATGACGGAAGTGTTTCTGTACAGAATACAGCAGAATCATCTTTGGTAGCCGAGGTAAAAGCACGGCAATATGAAGATCCTACCTTAGTAAGATTGAGAGAGGGAATTCAGCAGCGTAAGATTACAGCTTTCAAGATCGGAGGAGATGGGACACTGAGATACCAGGGCCGATTATGTGTGCCTAGTGTGGCAGGGTTGCGAGAGAAGATTATGATTGAGATTCATCAGTCCCGATATTCTATCCATCCCGGCTCGACAAAGATGTATCATGACGTTAAGGAGCAGTATTTGTGGGATAACATGAAGGAGTCTATTGCAGAATTTGTAGCTCAGTGTCCTAATTGTCAACAAGTAAAGATCGAGCATCAGAAACCCAGTGGATTGATTCAGAATATAGAGATTCCGACCTGGAAATGGGAGGTGATTAATATGGACTTCATTATTGGATTACCTCGCTGTTATCATAAGTTTGACTCCATCTGGGTGATAGTTCATCGACTTACAAAATCTGCCCATTTTCTGCCAGTTAAGACAACTTACACGGCTAAAGATTATGTGAAGTTGTATATCAAGGAGATTGTTAGGCTTTATGGTGTGCCGGTATCTATTATATCAGACCGAGGAGCTCAATTTATGGCTAACGTTTGGAGGTCTTTTCAGAAGGGTTTAGGCACACAAGTAAATCTCAACACTGCATTCCATCCGCAGACTGACAGACAGGCTGAACATACCATTCAGATGCTTGAAGATATGCTACGAGCATATGTTCTAGATTTCAAGGTGAATTGGGATGACCATCTGGTACTTATAGAATTCGCCTACAATAATAGCTACCATTCCAGTATTAAAATGGCCCCGTATGAGGCACTGTATGTGAGGAGATGTAGATCACCAGTTGGATGGTTCGAATTCGGTGAGACAGAATTATATGGGCAAGATTTGATTCACCAAGCCATTGAGAAGGTGAAAGTGATACAAGAGCGACTGAGGACGGCACAAACCAGGCAAAAGTCTTATTCCGATGTCCGACGTCGTGATCTGGAATTTGAGGTTGGTGATTGAGTTTTCCTGAAGATCTCGCCGATGAAGGGTGTTATGTATTTTGGGAAGAAGGGTAAGTTGAGTCCGCGGTATATTAGGCCGTACAAAATTCTTCGACGAATTGGACAGGTTGCTTATGAGTTAGAATTGCCATCCGAATTGGAATTTGTACACCTGGTATTCCATGTATCTATGTTGAGGAAATGTATTGGAGACCCTTCTCGGGTTGTCCCTATCAAAGATGTACAAGTTACAGAGGATCTATCATATGATGAAGTGCCAGTGGCTATATTAGATCGACAAGTCCGCAAGCTGAGAATAAAGGATGTAGCTTCCGTCAAAGTATTATGGAGGAACAAGAATATTGAAGAAATGACATGGGAAGCAGAAGAGGAGATGAAGTCTAAATACCCTTACCTATTCCAGAGTGAAGATAACGAGGATGCCGGGGGAAAGAAGGACGCATTATAAGGTGGAACGGCTCTATGAGGTAAGCAATAGCTTGTGAATACTTTTTTTTAATACAAAATGGTGATATGCAGATAATGTACATATCCATAATGCTTTGTATAGTCTTGTAAGGCCATAGGTTGGGTTTAACTGCTTGCAAGTTTGGCTAGTGTCCATTTTATAGGGGAAGCTCAGCCGGAAATTTCCGTCGGAATCCACGATGAGTTAGACACCCCATAAACCCTTACATTCGAGGACGAATGTTCCTAAGGGGGAGAGGGTGTTACAACCCAAATTCGCGTACCTTAGATCACGCCGTAAGTTAGTCGACGTAAATCTAAGAAGAGATTATCTTTGAGATGATAAGAAGTTAATCTTATTGATCTTAAACGATACAAGGGTGTATAAGAGTGGTTAACAAGTATTAAAAGTTAAACGAATCAAGGATGTTGTAACCCGTATTTTCGGGTAACACTAGAGGTGATTATTTGTCCCAAGAGGTTATGTTTTAATGTATTTGAATCATATAATATCCGCATCATAAGTCTTGAAGTCAAGCGAGTTATGAAACAAAGTCGATAAAAGTTGTCACAACTTACGTTTATAATTTTACTTAAACTTTAGGTCAAATGTTACTACATTTTTCTCCCAATATACTTGGAATTATGGGGTGATCTACCTATCAAATTGAATATATATGAGTCTAGTTTCCAACTCATTAAACCGTTTGTCGATACGATCTCGGAATCGAGAGATATTCGCGTTTTCATGAGAGTGCGCCAAGTAGCTCTCTATGGGGCCCACATAGGCGGTTTAAGACATATGGATATATATAAGATACCTCAACCCCGTTTTAAGTCATTATTTTTCAGTATATTCAGACCTTAGAACCCTAAAAACACTCTCTCAAGGTTCTCTCATGATCCAAGACCCAAACAAAGGGCAAACAACACAAATCAAGTGTCGGGAATCCCGTGGCGCTAGTAAGTTTCTTGTTCTTCTTGTTGTTGCTGATTTTTGTGTTGTTCCAGCTCGTGTGGGAGGTTGTTTTAAGTGTTTTATGTTCTTTAAATACTCCTTCAAGTTTTTAATATCAACCCTAGGTGATTCCAAGTCTTCTAAAGTAATTCTAGTGCCGAAAAACCCGAATTGATTGCTAGTTTCGCTTCCTTGTTCTTGTGGCAGAATTGGAGAGATATTTCGTGGAAAATTAAGGTCAAATTGGAGTTGTTATTTCTGTTTAAAGGTAAGGAACCTCTTACTCTATATATATATTTAAGATTATCCAAGTTGCGGCTAAGTCGTTGAAGCTAGAACTTGTGAAATATATATCGAAAGGCTTGGTAGTAATGTTGTTGGTTGGTGGACTGTTTTGGGAGGCTCAATATGATTATTAATGATGTTGTTTGGGCTGTTTGGTGATTGTATTGACTTGTGTGAAGTCATATAAATAGGGAAGGTGCTGTCCGTTTCATCGTAAAATAGGTTGCGGTCGATACATAATAGTTACGACGCTTAAACGATAATGATAGTGTCATTTCTCTTATTGTAGACTAAGGAGTTGTGACATTTGCATAGATTGAGGTTGGGCAGTATATACAAGGTATGTGAGGCTATCTCCTTCATTCTTTTGCACGACTCCGATTGTACATAATGTAATGAACGAGCTCCCAAAGATACTCTACTCTTAGAAGCTAGCAGTACTTACATTGCTGCCCTTCTTATGAAACGATTGATATTGATGTTACTTATCTTATTCTTATATTATCAATGTTGTTGGTAGTTCCTGATTCTTATAAGATTCTTGATGAAGATTTAATCCTAATAACGTGTACGAAGGATACCGACCTTACGTCACTCCGAAAGGTTCAAAATGTGATTCCAATGAGTCCAGCATGCATCATATATATGTATCGATTTTACTCTACCGAGCCGCGCTATAGTTGGCCGGGTACGGCACCTATTGTGCAACCACTGATCAGTTGGGTTTTATCGAGCTCCACGTGGCCGGGTATGATTCTACTGAGCCCTATGGTGGCCGGGTATGATTCTACTGAGCCCTATGATGGCCGGGTACATTTTATCGAGCCTATTATGGCCGGGTACGATATGATGATGGTGATGCCACAAAGGCGTATGTTTTAAAATTTTATGTATATATATGTATGTATCATGTGTTTCATGTCAGTAGCCCTCAGAGGTACCCAGATGTCACAGGTTGTATATTCCCTATCCCTGTTTACATTATTGTTCTTACTTATGCTTTCCTGCCTTACATACTCAGTACTTTATTCGTAGTGACGTCCCTTTTATTTGTGGACGTTGCATGTCGTGCTGCAGGTCCTGATAGATGGGTAGACGCAGCTCCCCCACCACAGTAGGCTGTCCAGTTCAGCGGTTATTGGCGAGATCCCTTCTCCGGACTTGCCGTGGTCTTGGTATGCATTTTTGTTATAGATATTATGGGTATGTCGGGGCCCTGTTCTGGCAATGTCCTAGAACTTATGTTCCTTTAGAGGCTCATAGACAGGTGTCGACTCATGGTAGCTCGTACCTTATATATAGTTTCTTGACAGTCTTGTCGTCCCATGTTATGTATGTTCATGACATTATCTTTCATTGTTGGATGTTCATGATCCATGTCTACCATTTATATTGATCTTGTCGGTCCTTAAAGATAATAAGGAAGGTTAGATAAAATGTACGTTGGTGCTCGGCAAGTATGGCCCGGGTGCTAGTCATGACCCTCCAGTTGGGTCGTGACACGTGCACTAATACGTAGCAGTTCAAATGTACCCAGTCATGGGAAATGACTCAAATGAGAGAACAGCCCCGCCAGATTAACAAGTACCGCCACAACGAAACGCTAAAAATTCATCATACACCGTAGAACCATCACCCGATTTTAACACAAGGTTCATACCTTAACATAGCTCCGCTGCAATGCGTGACCCCATCCAAACGCTGGTCCATAATATATACCTCGAGGCACCCCGCTCAAAATCAATAACCACAGAGAGGCAAATGACAAAAAAATGCCACACAAAATATGAAAGAACATACCCATTACGCAATCGATCATGCAATACCCAAATACTCACTACGCTCAAATTTTGCTATAAAGCTCAAATAGAACCGCACCATCTGTGCACATATCCAATGAATCACAACTCCTCGTAGCATAAAGGAGTAACTCACAGATCATTTCAGAACATGAATAAGTTCAATATCAACCAAATGACACATCCCTCAACAATAGCAGTATGGAGCCAACCATTTCGGCTCGGTGTAGAATACATATCTTAATTGGGCCTACTAATGGACCCCCAAATCAACTCGGGTTACCCACAAATAGATAACAATCCCTCCGAAAATCCATAATGACTGAATCATAATACATTCTATCACCTGGCTAGCTCCAGCCACAACTTCACAGTCCACAACCATGAAACAATTTGCTCCTGAGAACTCCGAAATCTCCAAATCCATAGAACACGCGGAACACCATATTTGATTCCATATCCACCGCCCGAATGCCTAACACCTCTCTCATACACGATGATCCCACGAGAAATACTTTAAAAGTTCTTCAGTGCCACTTGGCAAAATTTGAATATCAGCAGTCTATCAACCATGTGAGTACCGCAATACTAATTAAACATTCGTAAGTCAAAATACAATGCGCCTTCTGAAATACGCACCCTTCTCATACACTTGGTAGTAATCGTATTCATCTAGTCATTTGGAACCGCCCATGTTGTCTAAGAATTCATGACCATTCTGCCCAAACTTCGTTGCCTTCCTTCAAGACTGAACTGCCACCTTGTACATGTAAATTTAACTTCCGCACAACACATAACATCTATCTTGTGAAAAGCACAAGAATCTCATTATCAACTCTGGTCACCAGGAAATTACATATCCAGTTAGTTAGAAACCTTTGTGTTGCTTCCTTCCGAGAGGAAATCACAATACACATCACGTTTCTCACACCAGTAGAAATATCCGGTTCCAACCATGGTAGAAACTATCAAGAACACTTTGAAATCCATATGCACATAACCAAGCTATTAGAACTAAATTCCTCTAACTAGACCAAACCACGTAGGGCACCAAACCCAAGAATATTACCACCAAAACATCTGTAGAGTTTCACCACATCATAATTACCCATATAAATACCACAACTGAAAAACCCACTCTGAAAATACCTTATTTGAGTCTAAGGCCGTTTCATTCACCTTCCTAATACCAAAATATAAAAAACATAATGATATACAAAAATGCCACAAATCTTGACACCATCCAACTTAAATCTCAGATTTTAGCCGCAAACAAATCCGCCAAAAATTCTCAATTGTTACATATAAATCTCGAATCCATTAGAACTTTCTCGAGAATCACCCCGTTTGTTCAAATCCACATTACACAGCCCAAATGGGCCAAAAGACACGTGCCTCATTAGCACAACAGCTCTCAAAGAAGTAACTCTACTTTAATACCACCTATCAAATTCATACTTCGTGCATACTACATCATTCACAAATAACAACTCACTCATCCCACGATTTTCATATACTCATAAGTGCAATATAACCCGTATCCAGGAATTTCCTTATTCGAGTCATCATCGATCTCAACTTTTGCAAATCATAACTAACCCACCAGTATGCCTCAGCCCAAAAATAAACCTTTACATATAATCATGAAATTGAATTATAAATAGCAGGCTCCCCCACTTGGCTCAAAGCCATAGATTAAAACATTTCATAACTCACAATACCAATACTCTATTACTGTCATAATGCCACACTCAGTTCAACGAAACTTCTTCTCAAACTCAGGCAATACCAATCATAAAAATACCCCAAATCATCTGCTAAGCTCGCAATCATTCTCTTGACACTCAAGTTAACTTTCTCAGCCAGATTCAAATTCAAATCTCCACACATATGCCCCACTGGCAGAAAAGAAACTCTCCACTCACATCATAAGGAATACACCTATGTAGATTACTCCGCAAGCAATAACCCACCTGCTTAACCTCAAATTGGTATCTTGATATACCCTTTCGCAGTCACAATTACTATGCAATCACTTAGTCTATCTGAGTTCAAACTCACTAACCAGACATGAGAATTTAATTTGTCCCAAAACTTAACAATCGTGAAAGATCCTTCAAAACATTCACAGTCGAGACTATACGTCATATCAAAACAAAAATCAAGCACCCAATGGCCTTCCTTTACATTTCAAGGAAACACTTCTCATCACATTTAAATCATCTTAACACATCCCGCAGTTACATCATACTCATCACAAAGCCATTCCACTGCTCATCGAGCCACAAATTCCATTGTAAGGTCATTATCGGACATATGAGTCCAATTTTACAGGTTACAACTGAAGCTACCGAGCTCAAGCTACGGTCTAACCATGGCCTCAAGTCCTCTAGACTGGTCCATCACCAAAACACAAAATACTCACCTCGAACCTCATTCATAGAATCACAAGCCGACGATGTACAGCTGATACCGAGCGCTCTTGTGCGCATACGAATACATGGAAGGAATTCAAAGAGTTATGTCCCAAGCTGAACCAATCCTGCACGATAAGGAAAGAAATATGGGAATTATATATCCTAAATGCCCTGTAGCCTCTCGAAGATAAGTATGGACGTCATCATACCGATCCGCAAGACTCTACTAGACACTTGCTCATGACTTGTAGAACCTATGAACCTAGAGCTCTAATACCACCTTGTCACGACCCAAAGTCCAACTAGTCATGATGGCACCTAACCCAACCCGCTAGGTAAGCCAACTTTCAATTATCCAATTCCAATAACAATTATTAAAGCAATTTAAGTGAATATAAATCTTAATCCCATACATCCCCCAAGAACTGGTAGTACAAATCATGAGCTTCTAAGAATAGAGTATATAAAGCGGAAATAAAATAATTACATAGTCTGTTTGAATAATAAATAAACAGAGTTTTTATAAATCTAAGGCTACCATGAACAAGAGGCAGCCACAACAGGAACGCAAGTACATCTTCAAATTCCGCAACCATCGAGCACAGCAACAACAACAGCCAACATCTGCATGCAATGTGCAGAAGTGTAGTATCAGTACAACCGACCTCATGTACTGAGTAAGTAATAAACCTAGCCTTAGGTTGAAAGTAGTGACGAGCTTGTACCAAGGTCAGAGTCCAACTTTCATAACCAACAATAGTTTATAACAATATTAAACAAGTAATACCAGAAGTATCTCAAAGAATAAATGCTCAGCTAAATCATGACTTCTGAAAATAGTTCTGCCTTTCAAGTACATCAATGAAAACCCAAATTGTTTACCGAAATAACCAAAACTATGAATAAGTTTGAAAACAGTAATTTTTTCCAAAATCCTTTCAATAATAAATAAAATGTCTCATTTTCTTTCCAGATAACCAGTGTAAAACAAAAGCATCATTATGCCCATCTGTCAACATGTGTGAGAAATCATGAATAATGCGATACCGTACAGCATGAGGAAAACACATCTCTATGCACGTATGTCATGTGTGCATATCAATGCAATGTATCTCAGAGATTGTACTCATGTACTCACACTCTCAGAGTACCCAATCTCACTGTCTCGCATTCTCTCTCACTATGCTCAGCACACTCAATCACTCAGCGCTATACAATACCTGCTGCGGTGTGCAGCCCGAATCCTGTTTATAGTCGACTGCGCTCACTAGGGGTGTGTACAGACTCATGAGGGTCTCCTACAGCCCAAGTGCTATAAGCACGGACAACTCACGTGTTGCACGGATAACTCACATGCTATAATATCATATCTGGATCTGCAAGGACAACTCACATACTGCACGGACAACTCACATGCTATAATAATATCTGGATCTATACGGTTAACTCACGTTTTGCACAGCCAACTCACGTGCAATAGTATGATAAATGGATCCGCACGGCCAACTCACGTGTTGCACAGCCAACTCACGTGCAATAGTATAATATATATAAAGCCAACATGGCCTGCTGTGGCGTGCAGCCCGACCCCAAAAAATCTTCACAATCAGGCCCTCGGCCTCCCTCAGTCATCAATCTCTCCAGTCTCTCTCTCATGGGCTCACAATGTCATGAGAATAACCCAAAATGATAATATGATGTATCAATACATAACAATAGAGACTGAGATATGATATGCAATGAAATGAATATGAATTTTCAATTTAAAATAAATAATTCACAATAATATGACCTCTGTGGATCCCAATAATACTGGCACGTAGCCTCAACATGATTTTTAATATGCTTTTCAGCTCAATTTCTTTAACTCATAAAATCGCATGGAAAATGCCAAGATCATTTAACTACAAAATTCCACAGAAACAATTATGTCACAATTTTTATAGTGCACGCCCACACGCCCGTCACCTAGCATATGCGTCACCTCCCAACAATTCACGAAATACACATATTCAGGGTTCATACTGTGATGACCCGAAAGGTCATCTTATGTTTTAGAACTCGAATCTGTGCTCTTAAGCCTTAAAAATCTCATTTTTACCCTCCTCGATTTGTGTGCATAATCCGGGCAAGTTTCCGGAAAGCTTTTATGTTGAAAACTAATGAAAATAAGAATTTTTGCCTTAAAAGTTGATTTTAGTTGACTTCGGTCAACATTTTTGGTAAACCTACCCAGATCTGTGCTTTGACGATCCCGGTAGGTCCGTATCGAATTATGACACCTGGGCGTATGCCCGTAATCGAATTTGGAGGTCCCTAGCTTGAGTTATGAATTTTTGATGAAAATTAAAAGTTTGGAAATTATTTATTTTTAAGAATTGATTGATATTTGGCATTGTTAGTATCGTGTCTGTATTTTGGTTTCGTAGCCCGGTACAGGTTCATTATAATATTTAAGACATGTCTGTGAAATTTGGTGAGAAATGGAGTTGATTTGACGTGATTCGGACGTCCAGTTGAGAAAATAGAAGTTTTAAAGTGTTCTTGAGAATTTCATTTGATTTGGTGCTAAATTTAGTGTTATTTTGGCGATTTGATCGCGCGAGCAAGTTCGTATGATGTTTTTGGACTTGTGTGCATGTTTGGTTTGGAGCCCCGAGGGCTCGGGTGAGTTTCGGATAGGCCACAGGATGTTTTGGACTTGGGAAAAATCTAGTTTCTGCAGATTCTGGTGTCTATTATATCCTTTTTCGCATTCGTGAAGGTCCTCTCGCGAATGCGAAGAGTAATCCGATGAGGCTGAGACTTCTTCTTCACAAACGCGAAGGCCTAGTCGTGAACACGAAGTGATGGGGGATTTACCCTTCGCGAATGCGACCGGCTCAACGCGAACGCAAAGCATGGGGAGGGGGGGGGGTTTGGTCGTTCCTTCAGCGTGAACGCAAGCCATTCCTCGCGAACGCGAAGGCCAGAGGGGAGTGATCATCCCGAACACAAGCTGGGTCTCGCGAACGTGAAGGCTTGGCAGCCAGTACCCTTCGCGAACGCGACAGTGCAATTGCGAATGCGATGAACACTGTCGCCCAGCACTTAACAGAACCCAAAACGGGATTTTTGCCAAAAACTCATTTTTTTCAAAAACCAAACGGTGAGGGGCAATTTTTCAAGAGTCATTCCTTCTCCAAATTGTTGGTAAGTGATTCTAAACCATCTTCTTTCAATTACCCATTACATTTCTTGAATTTTCAATCTAAAATCTAGAGTTTTCATGGTAGAATTAGGGGTTAGGGTAGAAAATAGGGATTTCGGAAATTTGGGGATTTAGACCTTAATTTGAGGTCGGATTCCAAAATTAATTACATATTCGGGCTCGGGGGTGAATGTGCAAAAGGATTTTGGTCCGAACCTCGGATTTTGACCAAGCGGGCCCGGGGTCGATTTTTCGACTTTTTGGAGGAAAATTTGGGAAATTTAATTTATGCAATATAGTTGATTCCTTTAGAAATATTTGATATTATTGAGTCATTTTTGAGTAGATACGAGTGGTTTAGAGGTGAATTCCAAAGGAAAGGCTGTGATTGAGAATTAAGTGGCATTCGGAGCGAGGTAAGTGTTGTGTCTAACCCTGACTTGAGGGAATTAGGAACCTTAGATTACTTGCTAAGTGAAATTCATGTGAGCGGCGTATATGTGAGGTGACGAGTACTTATGCGCCGCCAATTTACCTATTTTTCATGTTTCTCTATTTTTCTTATATTTTCTCATTCCTATGCCAAATTGCTACGTGTTATACTACAGTTGTTCAATTTATCGTTCTTATCATGTTTACGAATTTTCTGGTGATAGTTGAGTTTTTATTTCAAAGTTGAGATTGATATTATGGAACCAAATGTTGAAGTAAGGTTTGTACTTGTTATTCTATCTCCCTGTTGTTATTTATTCATTGCATTATGGTAAGGGAGAATGTTAATGCACGAAGGGTGATGTCGTGCCATATTGTGAGTGTTAATGCACGAAGGGTGATGTCGTGCCATATTGTGAGTGTTAATGCATGAAGCGTGATATCGTGCCATATTGTAAGTGTTAATGCACGAAGGGTGATGCCGTGCCATATTGTAAGTGTTAATGCATGAAGGGTGATGTCGTGCCATGATATGAGAGTTAATGCACGAAGGATGATGCCGTGCCGTTTCTATTAATTTTATGGTGAGATTGAGAGTAAAAGCACGAAGGGTGATGCCGTGCATTTTTCCTAACTGTATTCACTATTCCTGTTGATTCATGGTATATTAACTGCTTCGGTGATCATTCTGTTATAGTCCTTTATCTTGTATTCCCCTCAGTATGTTCCCCTCCCGACATTTCATGTTTAGTTCTTCATTTCTGTTATTTGCATATACACTGTTAAATTGTACATGTTGATTTGTAGGTGCCTTGCCTTAGCCTCGTCACTACTTCATCAAGGTTAGGCTCGACACTTACCAGTACATGGGGTCGGTTGTACTGATACTGCACTCGGCACTTTCTGTGCAGATTTTGATACCGGCTCAGGTTGATCGAGATTTGCTATTGGTCCGCTGTCCGGAGACTCAAGGTAGATCTGTCGGCGTTCAAAGACCTTGAAGTCCCCGTTTATCTTTTTATGTCCTACTATTTTCTTTCATTCAGACAGTTGTATTTCTTTCACACTCTTACTTGTAGTAAATTCTAGAATGCTCGTGAATTGTGACTCCAGATCCGGGTGGTAGTAATTAATACAGTTTTATTATATTCCGCACTTATTATATTTAATTTTAGTTAATTATTGTTATTTACTGAATGGAAATAAGGAATTGGTTTAGTGATTTTCTAACGTTGGCTTGCCTGGCAAGTGAAATGTTAGGCGCCATCACGGTCCCGTGGGTGGAAAATTTCGGGTCGTGACATATACCCTCAACTTCAAGATTAGAAGAGTTACTTACCTCGAACAAACCGAATCCAATGTCGAGCAAGCTAAACAATGTTATAGAAATCCCATTATGCGCGTATCAACTCCCGAACGGCTCGAAACTACAACAATTAATTTGTTTCAGCTCACAAAAATTATCAGAATTAATTCCATATCAAACTACTAATATTTTCCAAAAATCCAAAATTACGCCCCAAAAATCACTCGTGGGGCCCACATCTTGGAATCCGATAAAACTTACAAAATCCGAACCCCCATTCAACCACGAGTCCAACCATACCAAAATTACTCAAATCCGACCACAACTCGGCCTTCAAATCCTCAATTAAATCTATGAACTTTTTTACTATTTTCAACCCAAAACACTAATTTGTTGATAAAAACAATAATAGATTCGTGTAATTTAACCAAAACCGAGTTAGAATCACTTACCCCGTTGTTTTCCTTGAAAAACTCCCGAAAATCGCCACTTCCCAAGCTCAAATCCGTCAAAAACTGAAAATGTGACGAAGTTCCATTTTCCAAACTTAAACTCTCTGTCCAGACCTCTCTTCTTCGCGAACGCGAGGGACCTGTCGCGTTCGCGAAGCACAACTCGACTGCCCAAAAATTTAACCCTTCGTGAATGCGACCGTGGCTTCGATAAAATGATGCTTTGCAAATCTTACCCTTCGCGAACGCGCCACGGCTTCGCGAACGCCACCTCGCGAACGCATAGAACAAGGACCCGGGGGTCCCCAATAGCCCCACTCCTCTTCGTGAACGCGACACCTCTCACGCGTTCGCGATGCACACACAGACCATACCTTCGTGTTCGCGTCCTCCCCTTCGCGGACGCGAAGAACAAAACATTACACTCAGAAAACACTCTTCGCGAACGCGAGGGCCCACTCGCAAACGCGAAAGAGAAAATCAGAAAAATGCAGCAGCATATATCAGCAATCTCACCAAGGCCAAAAATGATCCGTTAACCATCCAAAACTCACCCGAGCCCCTCGGGACCTCAACCAAATATACCAACAAGTCCTAAAATATCATACGGACTTAGTCAAACCCTCAAATCACCTCAAACAACGCTAAAACCATGAATTACACCTCAATTCAAGCCTAATGAACTTTAAACTTTCAAATTTTATAGCTTGTGCCGAAATACATCAAATCAATCCGGAATGACTTCATATTTTGCACACAAGTCATAAATGACATAACGAAGCTATTCAAATTTTCAGAATCGGATTCCGACCTCGATATCAAAAAGTCAACCCCCCGGTCAAACTTTCCAAAAATTCATCTTTCGTCATTTCAAGCCTAATTACACTACGGACCTCCAAATAATTTTCCGGACACGCTCCTAAGTCCAAAATTACCGTACGGAACTATTGGAATCATCAAAACTCCATTCCGGGGTCGTTTACACATAAGTCAGCATCCGGTCACTATTTTAACTTAAGCTTTAAACCTTGGAACTAAGTGTTCCAATTCATTCCAAAACCTCACCGGACCCGAACCAATTACCTCGGCAAGTCACACAACAACTGTAAAGTATAATTTGAGCAGAAAGTATTATTTAAAAGCTCTTTATTATTTACACACACAAATATATAGTATAGTATAATATATATACTAAGTGTATAGTATATAAGCTATATTCGATATAACATTAGCTATGTGTGTGTGTGTGTGTGTGTGTGTGTGTGTGTATATATATATATATATATATATATATATATATATATATATATATATATATATATATATATATATATATATAGTAGTTAACTAATTATTAAATATTAACTAAATATTTTTGACCGATTTCGGTCGGAAATGGCATGGTCAAATGTCACTTAATATTTCCGACCAATTTCGGTCGGAAATTTCCAATTTAGATCTGCCAGGGACGGGCTTCTTCCCCATTTTCCCATTTTCTCTATCTCTCTTCCATTTCTCATCTTCTCCTCTCCAGTTGCATTTTCACTCAAAATCAACTTTTGTCTCCCTCCTCACCCAAAATCAAAGCCCTTCATCGTCTCCCTCCCCTCCCCCGCCACTGTTCGGCCACCGGCTGCCACCACTGCTTCCTCCGTCACCACCACCCACTGCTTTTAGCACCCAAAATCAACCCCCCTCTCTTCTCTTTCAAGGTTAGTTATCTACATTTTTTAATTTAAGTAATTTTAATTCTTCTATTGTATAAACTAGGTTTTTGTTAATAATTAATTAAATTTAGGGTTTACTCCTATTTATTATGTTTATGCTTGCATTATCTATGTTAGAAGATTATTATTATGCTAGGGTTAGATAATTTTATAGCTTTCAATTATATTTATTATGATTATGCTAGGGTTTAATTCTTTCAATTATTTGTTCTATTAGTTTAATTATGATTTATGATTAATGCTAGGGTTTAATTCTTTTAATTTAACTAATTTTAATTTTGATTAATGCTAGGGTTAGCTAATTTTATTTCATTTAATTATATTTCCCTTTAATGGTCTAATTGAATTAAAAACAACTTATTTAGGGATATATATGAACTTTCAAATTAATAAGCACTCAAATTATTTAAATTAATTATATTGTAACTAAAGTTTAATATGTAACCTAATTCTATAAATTAATCTGAACTATGATTAATATAATTTATTCGTTCTTTATGTAGATGGAATATCGTAGTTGGATGTATAATAGGAATTATCCTAATCGTTGGTTTTTGAGGGAGGAATTTATAGGAGTTAAGGAATTTATTACGCATGCAATGTCACTTGAATCGTTTCGGATTGGAGGGTTGATTAGGTATCCTTGTGTGAACTATAAGTGTTTGTATTTTTTTAGATCGGAGGATGTTAAGGCTCATCTTTATAAAAAAAGGTTTATGGATAATTATTTTGTGTGGCCTGTCATGGAGAGATTGATGGTAGTGATGGTGTATTTCATAATGTAGTTGTTGGTGAAAGTAGTAGGTCGGTGGGGAATAACGTTCAACATCCTAGATACCATGAAATGGTTGCGGATGCTTTTGGGATGCACTTCGATTTTGAAACCCATGAAAGTGTTGAACAACCTCCTAACGAAGAGGCAAAATATTTTTATGAACAGTTAGAGGTCGTTAGTCGTCCACTAAGGAAAGGGAGTATGCACTCTCAGTTGTTTGTTGCGGTTAGATTATTAAGTATCAAATCAGATACCAATATTTCTCAAGCGGGAATGGATTCTTTCATTGGCCTTATGAGTGAACTAGTTTACCCAACTTTCAACATACCTGAAGATTTCTATAAGGCTAAAAGATTGGTTTCTAAGTTGGGACTCTCATCTATGAGAATCGATTGTTGTGAAAATGGTTGCATATTGTATTTTAAGGATGATACAGATTTAGAAAGTTGTAAATTTTGTGAAAAAACTCGTTTTAAGCGGCTTTCCAACGGGAAGAAGGCTGTTGTGAAGTCGATGCATTACTTACCTCTTATTCCTATATTAAAGAGGTTGTACGCATTGATGAGTTCCACGACTCATATGAGATGGCACTATGAAAATAGAAGGTCGCCCGGTGTTATGTGTCATCCTTCAGATGGGGAAGCTTGGAAGCATTTTGATAGGACGTATCCGGATTATGCTAGTGAACCGAGGAATGTTCGGTTGGGTTTGTGTGCTGATGGTTTCACACCATTTTCTATTTCTACAACACCATATTCATGTTGGTCGGTATTTATTACGTTGTATAATCTTCCGCCTGAAATGTGTATGACTAGTCCATATATTTTTTAAAATTGTGTTATTCCCGGTCCCCACAATCCAAAGAGTTTGATTTATGTATATTTGCAACCTCTGATTGATGAGCTTAAATAGTTGTGGTAGGATGGAGTTGAGACATATGATATATCAACTAAGCAAAATTTCAACTTGCGTGCTAACTTAATGTGGACCATTAATGATTTTCCTGCATATGGAATGTTGTCTGGGTGGATGACTGCCGAAAAGTTAGCATGTCCTTACTGCATGGAATATGGTAAAGTGTTCACTTTAAGACATGGCCGAAAGTAGTCATGGTTTGATTGTCATCGTCTGTTCTTGCCAGTTGATCATGAGTTCGGAAGGATGAAGAGCGCATTCAAAAAGAATACAGTTGAACATGATTTTCCACCACCAATTTATTCCGGTGAGGAAATTTGGGAGAGGGTACAGAACTTCACTAAAGTTATCGAGGCCCCACCTTCTAGATTTCCTGGATATGGTGTTACTTATAACTTGACAAAATAGAGCATATTTTGGGAGTTTCCATATTGGAAGGATAATCTTCTCCGGAACAATCTTGATGTCATGCATATTGATAAGAACTATTTTGACAATTCGTTCAACACAGTGATGGATGATAAGAATAAGACAAAAGATAACCCAAAGGCTAGACTGGACTTACAAGAATATTGCAGGCGACCTGAATTACATTTGCAGCCTCGGGAACAATGGTGAGGTGTTCAAGCCCAAGGCCATCTACACATTCACTTTATAACAAAGACGATAGATTTGTGAGCGGGTTACAAACCTAAATGTCATGACCCAATTTCCCCTCCGTGTGACGTCATGACGACACCTAGTCTCTATAACTAGGTAAGCCTAACATTTTGCGGAATAATGAAATAAAAATATATATTTGACCATCTATTCAAAAATATACAACAAATCCCAAAACCCGGAACATCGTGAATCACAAACTACAAAAGGAAATATCTAGTATCTCTATACGTCGGAGTCTAATAAGGAAAAATACAGAAGATGATGGACATGAGAAAGAGTATAAAGGGACTCCGAGGTCTGCGGACGCGGCAGATATACCTTGAAGTCTCCAAAGCTATCCCAGCTCACTGATAGTGCGGATGATAAGGTGCACCTGGATCTGCACACAAAAAATATGTGCAGAGAGTAGCATGAGTACACCACAATCGGTACCCAGTAAGTGCCAAGCCTAACCTCGGTCGAGTAGTGACGAGGTCAGGTCAGGGCCCTACTGGTAAATATATAATAAAACAATATAGAGTGTAATACCGCAATAAAATAAAGGCTGAAATTTAACAACAATGGAATCATAGAAGGTAACAACTCAGTATACAGAAACACAACAGGAGATCTCCCGAGATACCGTCTCGTAGTCCCAAACATAAATGAGTAGGGGGATCTCCCAGAATACCGATCCGTAGTCCCAAAGTAAATATGTAAGACATGGGGGGATCTCCCGGAATACCTTTCCGTAGTCCCAAAGTAAATATGCAAGACAAGGGGGATCTCCCGGAATACCGTTCCGTAGTCCCAAAGTAAATATGCAGCGCGAATGATAGAAATACAACTATATCACGAAATTCTTACAATTTAGACTAAGTACCAGTCAGGGAAGAAGCAGGAAATTCACTAAGCATGCTGCACATAATTCACATAAACAATTGAGACACATAGACATATTGTATTAGACTAAACATGAAAGCTACACATATTGGAATAACTCAATTAAGAATGAAAAATAGATTGGTACTCATTAAAATGGTATAACTCAAAATAACAGGAAAACATATTGCTGCTCGATAAGAAAAATCGGGTTTTACCACAACTAGCCTGTGTACGTACTCGTCACCTCATGTACACGGCGCTCATATAGCACAATAGTTCCAAATCTTAAGGGGATCTCCCCCATACAAAGTTAGGCAATCTACTTACCTCGAAACAAGCTCAATCAATCGGTCACAATGCCTTTCCCACGAATATTCGGCTCTGAATGGCCCGAAATCTAGCCAAAAGCAATTACATATTATAAATACAACAATAATAGACTCATCTAATTAACGAAATCAACATTTTAACAAAAATTCCAAAATTAACACAAAATTGCCCGTGGGGACCACGTCTCGGAACCCGACAAAAGTTATAGAATATGAACACTCATCCAACCACGAGTCCAACCATACAAATTTTACCAAAATCCGACATCAACTCGAACCTCAAATCTTCAATTAAAGTCTATGAAGATTTCTACCATTTTCAACCCAATCTTTACCCATTTGAACTTAACAATCTTTCCACAACCTTATTGGTATGTATACATAATACTCTTACACCCAAGAATCATACTATTAATCACTCATCTTAACTCCAAACCCGAAATTGAAGAATTGAGGAAAGAAATTCTTACCTCTTTGAAGCCCTAGCAAGATCCTTGTGAAATCTTCAAACCTTGAACAAGAAATTGATGGTTAAATGACTAAGTCTTCACTTTCTCTCTCTCTCTAAAATTCTCTCACCTCTCTCTAAAATATCAGATGAAACCCTTCAAAATGACCCCCAATAGTGTTTTATAAAAATGGGGTCGGGTTTATAAAACCAGAAAAATAAAGCTTCGGAACAGCTTCTGAGGTCGCAGATGCGACCGCATAATGGTTATGCGGACCGCATATCAGTCGCATAATCGGTGTCCAATACTGGCAAACATCTGTCTGTGTATGCGATCACAATGAGTCCCGCATACCTGTTCTGCGGTCGCATAGTGACCGCAGAACAGTTATGTGGTCGCATAGTCGACAGCAGATTTCATCCAAACTGGCCCTCTTCTGCCTCACTTCTACGGCCATTATGCGGCCCGCAGAGTGATTATGCGGTCGCATAATGGACCGTCGAAATGTATTTTTCTGCCAAAAATTTTCCTTTACTTTCCGGTGCATTGTTCAACCCAAAAGGTCCGAGCCGCGGAGAAATTTCTACAGCCTTTGTACTAATTGATCTACCTTGTCACCACAAAACCATAATTTCCTTAGCAAAAATTCTCCGGGTCACTACATATACATCAACATCTGGTCAACCTTTTCAACTAAATTTTGAAACGAGGAACTAGGTGTTCCAAATCATTCAAAAACCTCACCAGATCCGAATCAATTACCTCCGGCAAGTCACATAACAAATGTAAAGCATAAATTGAGCAGTAAATAGGGAAACGGGGTTATAATACTCAAAACGACCGGCCGGGTTATTACACTAAAGATGCCCGAGGGATATGCATCGAACCTGGGAAAATGTGCCGATATGGTTGAGGGAAAGCTGACTCATATGAAAAGTCATGACTGTCATATATTCATGGAAACCTTAATCCCTATTGCATTTTGTGGATTGCCTGAAAATATATGGAAACCCATCACAGAGATATGTTTGTTCTTCAAAGACTTATGTTCTACCACATTAAGGGAAGAAAACCTATTTCAAATGAATCGGAACATTCCTGTAATCAGTAATAAGCTGGAAAGGATTTTTCCATGTGGTTTCTTTGATGTGATGGAACACCTTCCAATTCACCTTGTACACGAGGCGCGACTTGGAGGCCCGGTTCAATGCAGGTGGATGTATCCATTCAAGAGGTAATGATCAAACCTTGATTTATTCTTGTAATTTTCTTTAACGTTATCGTCTAATATGACAATGTGCAGGACTATCGGCAAGTGTAAACGATTTGTTAAACAGAGGAATAGGATTGAAGGATCCATATGCGAAGCATATCATGCAAAGAAAACTGTCCATTTTTGTTCTTACTACTTTGACAGTCATGTGTCATGTGCTAGAAATAGGCCTAATCGGCATAATATGGTGATTGAGATTGATCCATTATATCCACCAATGTCCATATTCAATGAACCAGGCCGAGGTTCTAAAGATCGAACAAAAAGGGGCCTAAGTAGTATGGAGTACAAATCAGCTTCAAATCATGTGTTGCTAAATTGTTCGGAAGTTCAACCCTTTCTTAAGTAAGTGTTGACGTAAGATTAATTTACATGGGCTACTATTTAATTTGGTTAATACAACTAACAAATAATTTTCAATGCGTCGCTTAGTGACTTCGTGAGTAAATTTGGTCATGGTGTTCTATATTCTACATTTGAGGCATGGTTTAAAGAGTGTGTAAGTGCATCTTACATACTTTCTCACATGTGAATATACTTGCTCACTTGTGATTTATTTACCCCTACATGTAGGTCAATAATCCAAACAACAGTGTTAATTAATTTTTGAAAGACATATCTTGGGGACATGCACCTACGGTTACGACTATGTCTAAGTATTATGTGAATGGTTACAAATTTCACACCGAGGAATGCTCCAAGTATTAAAAAAACAATAACAGTGGGGTGTGTGTCAAAGGTGGTGAAGGCAACTAGGATGGGGAAAATGATTATTATGGTGTGATCAAAGAGATTCTAGAATTGTCATATTTAGGTTGGCCAAATAAGAAGATCATATTTTTCCGATGCAAGTGGTTTGACCCAACACCTAGAAGAGGTATAAATGTACACTCGCAGTACAACATAATTGAGGTTAATAAAAAGAGGGAGTATGATTGCTATGATCCTTTTATAATTACAGAAAGAGTTAGGCAAGTGTACTATGCTCCATATCCATTACAGAGGGTTAAGGCTGATTGGTTGGTTGTAATCAAAACAAAGCATGTTGGTAGGGTGGAAGTTGAGAATGTGCTAGATGTTGCTTACCAAAACGACACCTCAAGTGTTAACCAAATGGTGGATGATCTGTTAGAAAATTACTTGGAGCATCCTCAAGGCATATTAGAAGTTGATATGGAGGAAATAACAATCATAGAAAATGAGGATGAAGAATCACCTAATGAAAATGAAATAAGTTAAGAGGAAGTATTTTCAGACGAGGAAGGATACGTCGACGAAGATGACTAGCATGTTAGTTTTTTCAAGCGCTCTCAACTTATATAGATTTATATTCTTAATTCTAACATTTTCATTAATTTATGCAGATGGCCGGTAGGGGTCGAGGTAGGTCTAGGAAGGATAAAAGGCCTATTGATCATGATGATGGTGCTACACCCTCGCTTCCTTCCACTCCACACTTGCATCCCTCTGCTACTGATGGCCAGCAGCAATCGTCTAGGCACGGATCTATTCCACCACATTCATCTACTCATCATACTACCCACCATTCGTCCACCCAGCAGTATTATCACTATTCTCCACCACAGGGATATACCTCGCTTCCTCTACATGATCCTACAAGTAGTTACATGGGTGCATCAAGTCACCAGTCACAAAGCCATGCGGTACGCCCGTCATCTGCTCCATTTGTTTTATCTCCAGCTGGATCGCATCCATCTAGATTTTAGCTGGCCGGATCGCAGCAGTGGTCTGGATCGCAGCAGGGGTCTAGATCGATGCAAGGGTGTGGATCACAGCCATCTTTATTAGAGCATTCCTCTCCTCCGAAAACTTTTGGAGCTCATTTTCACACTGGCTGAGATCAGCTCGAAACTTGGCAAGGGCCTACACAAAAAGGGAAAACGCAAGTTAGATTTAGAAGAGAGTAAAGAAACATAGTGCAAGTAAACAGATTATTACCCGAGATATGAGGCGTTGGGCCTCTTCTAGGAGAATAGAAGCGTCACTAATATCGGAGGCATCATCGACTCCAGTAAAGTAATCCCGAAAGGGATCCCTTACACTAGAGCCTCCACCCATATCGGGGGTCTTCAACTCTCGAGCTTCCTTTAGCGCCTCATCAGAAAAAGTCGGAAGAGAAGGCAAGTGGCCTGCTATCATGGTCCCGAGAAAGTTGCTCGGGTTGCACTGATCGATCTTCGGGGTCTCAGAACTGGCCCCGTCCGTAGTGGTCATAGATGGACGAGAAATGACCTCGACCTCTGGTAATTCGGGACCTTCACCCGATTTCTTTTTGGAAGCCTCCACGACACGAGGCTTGATTTTAGCAGTCGCCTCCGGCTTGGAATGTTTGGAAACCTCGACGAATTTCCTAGATCGGACCGTCAGTGCCGAGGCACTTTCCACCTCTTCTTAATCTCTTAATCTTTGGACTGAGTCCATTGTAAGGGCGATTACCTTTCTCCTCACCCTTCAAGGCTTGGGCTTGGGGTCCTCGGACTGCGAGGCAGTTTTCCTCTTCTTATCTTCACCCGGTTTCGAAACCGGGGACTTGGTCCCTTACTCGCCACTTGAAGGCCTCAAAATGGCATCCTTGGTTAGGCCTGCATAAAATAAAGTTAGTAACGGATGAAGCATAAAGAGTATTCTGAAAACGTGAAAAAAGGAGGACCTTACCATGATTCTTGGCCTCCCATCTACCTTTGGCCAAATCACGCCATACACATTCGTCATAAGTGGAAGTCGAGGCTAACTTCCGAACCCAATCCTTGAGGTCGGGCACCGCTTGAGGCATCCAAGGAAGAGCTGCATATCGGAAGAAGCATCAGGCGAAGTGGAAGGAGGTATGAAGAATAAAGTTTAAAAGATCACTTACGGTGAAAGTTCCACTCCTCGGGGAACGGCATCTTCTCTTCCGGAATAATGTCACGGGTCCTCACCCGTACAAAACAGCTCATCCAACCTCGATTCTTGTCTTTATCGATGCTTGAGATCAAGGCCTTCGTTGCTCGACATTGGAGTCTGATTAGCCCTCGATGGATTTGAGGCCAATACAACCGCATAAGGTGATTTAAAGTAAAGTCTAGCCCCCTGGCTTTCCTAGAAAAGAAGCGCAGTATGATTACTATGCGCCATAGAGAAGGGTGAATTTGGCCAAAAGTGACCTGCTATCTTCTACAAAAATCAACGATCACTGGTCGAGGGGACCCAATGTGAAGGGATAAGTATAAACACTTAAATATCCTTCCACATGAGCAGTGATGCTCTCTTCGGGAGAAGGAATTTGCAACACGACCTCGGGACACCAATTGCAGTCCCTCCTTACGGCCTCGAGGTGGCCCTCTGTTATCGAGCATATGTACATCGACACATGCTCACATTGACAAGGGATCAACGAAGGATTTTCGACTTTGAAATCGAACTTTAGAGTACACAGGCCGGGAACATACTCGTGGGGAGGCGGCTCCGCCGGCGCTTTGCCGTCGGACAACCGAGAAGAGGAGCAAGAAGTTTTCTCCTTTTGTGGTACGGTCGTGGAGGTTTTTGCCATTTGTATAAGTAAAGAGGAGCGAAAGAAGATAAAAAGATGGTGATTTCAACGCTGATGAAGATGGTTCTACAGGCGGCGAAAAGGAGACGAAAAGAATGAGAAGATTTAGAGGTCTAATTATAGCAAAAAGTAATGTTTGATTCAATGAAGGAGCGGGCTATTTATAGTGTAAACAGTGGCGGTTCAATATCGGTAATGGCCGACCATCGTCTGACACGTATTAAATGCCTCGGTAAACTGAACCGATGGGACAGCTTTCACGTACATCACGATCAGACTCGATAAAAATGTCAGTATATATCTAATCGCACCGTTGGTAAATAAAGTCGTTTCTCATTATATCCTTCCCGAGAAACGAGGGGACTATCTGTATACGGCCAAAATTGATCAGCCCGTCGTACGAACTGGTCGAAGTGGTAATACTTTGATCGAAAAGCGTCTTCGTAATATCAGAATAAGGTCCGAAGTCAGGTCATCAAGCCTCGGATTCTAGGACCGATCAATGTCAAGCTCGGTATCATTATCGAGCTCGAATCCAAGTCGAGCTACAAGGCGAAGCAAAGTTATCAAACTTAAGATTCATAGACCGATCGGCACCGACCCTAAATCAATATCATGCTCCGAGTCGGAATCGAGATTGAGTCAAGATCGAGAGCTCGATTCAATACCGAGCTCGAGTCAATATCAAGCTCACAGACAAGAGTCGTTGCAACCGCACTAGGGGAGAGAATCCTGGCAGGAATTAAGGAAAAGCTAATTCATCTTGCGTTCCCCACTATGTATTTTTTATTATATCTGAAGTAGGATGCCTCCACTATAAAGAGGAATGATTGTTGTATCTGTAAGGACATTCGGCATTGTAACAAGAATCCTATTTTCTCTTATCGAAAGAGTAACCTTTTTGAGCTCCATCATTTCATCTTATTTTGTTCATTCATTTTCCTCTTTTATACTGTGTTATTTTTCCTAAGGGCTTTATAATCAAGATTGGATATTTCTAGTTCCCTTGAATGATTTGTATCAAAGTTATACTTACATATCCTTAGGATTACGTACAAATTCAACTCTATTCGATTTTTCGGGTAAACATAGATGAATAAAATAATTAATTGGCTAGAGGTCAAACTTTCAATTTACACAATTGGTTGGCTTTTAAAGAGATTTTGGTTAATTCCTAAAGGTTAAAAATGGGCCAGAACTATTATTCATTTGCTGGCCACGTTAAGAAGCCTAGGGTGAAGACATATATGGTCATGAGATGCCTTTGTTTACTTAATAAGAGAGCACAAACAGAAAAGGGGTTTTGGAAGATTAACGGCGGCGCACTTCCAAGGGAAACTGGAGGGATTATTATGTTATCTTTCAGTCGTGCAATCGTTGAGGAAGGGGTTGATAATTAAAGAAAAGTTACTGCTTGGTTGCCTTGTTCGTCCAGTAGCTAATCGAGAGGCATCGGTCTTTCGAATTGAAATTTCAGCAATCGCCTAGAGATTAAGACCAGTGGAGATCGTTTGGTTTGTGTTTTGAACGTGGCAAGGTCCAGGTACTTCCGTTAGCCAGGTAAGTGAGACTTTAAGCTTTGATTCTTATTTTTTCAAAATTTATTTTGAAACTATGTTTTGTTTGTCTGGTCCATGTGTTGGGACGAGCGTGCGCTTGGCAGAATCAGTGGTCTTTGACCAGCCGCAAATATATATTATTTTGTAAAAAGTTAAAATTATTTAATAAGTGATTTGTAGTCAGTGTTATCAATAGCGAAAAGCGCAAAAAAACTCTAAGGTTTGTTGGGGCTTTAAGCGCAAGTAAATCGTGGGCTTTAAAGAAAAAATACGCAAATAGCGAAAAACTACAAGTATGTATGTATAGTCTAAGACTAATATATATAAGCATGAATGCCGGATATGTTGACAAAGAAATTGAAGACAATTTACGATAAAGTAAAATATCAATTGTTTAGTGTCGCCTCTTCAGGATTACACTTATTGGCAAAGAAAAGTATGTCTTAGAACTTTGATGACAACAGTGAATCGCTCGTTAAGCAAGCCAAAGCGCTCAATATGTTTTAAGCCTCACTTTAGGATTTAAGCACGCCTTTGATAACACTGTTTGTGGTGTGGTGTAATGTGATGTGGCGTAGCCTCGTGCTATGGCGTTGGGGCGTTAGAAATTATTTCTTTGCTATCGTAATATTTGGGAAATTATGTATGCCACCGTGGTATATTTAGGGAACTGTGTATGTCGCCGTGATAGATTTGGGGCATTATGTATGCTACCGTGAACTCGTTGTGATGTTTGATTAATTTCCTGCACTGCCGTTTATGATAAGTCCTTAGTGTAGATTGTGTTGAGATATATAATGTTGTTACTGAATAATTGTATGGTAAAGGAATTTCTATGCATATTATTTATGTGCTTGTTGTGTGTTTGTATTTTCTAACACTTGTTCCAGGGCATTCAAAGTGGCAGGTCAAGGATCTTTGTGGGTTATATTTACGTATAACGCACTCCTTACCGGTATGTCCATGCAGATACTGTGGCTGAGGACGAGGCTTGTGGCTAACGAGTTCGTTGAGTGGATTCTATAGCTGAGGTGAGCCGCCGCATTATTTGTGGAGGCCGTTGTTTCAGCTCTACCTATCTTATGTTTATTTGTGCAAAACAGTTATTTGGAAACTCTTTCAAGAAAATGTGCATTCCCCCTTTTTTTCTTGACAGAATAACCCCCTCCCCCTTCTTTTTTCTTTTTTTCTATTTGACTGATAGAACAAGTACAATCAAAAATCAAATAGAAAGAATTACAAAAGAGAAAAAGAAAGCAACTCCAGAAATAGACATTAGTCCTAATAAAATAAATAATATTAAAAAATTTGAATCGCCAAAAAATATTTTTCAAATATTAAAAAGAAATACTCGATTAATATGGAAATTCCATTATTTTCTAAAAAAAATCATTCAAAGATTATACATCGATCTATTTTTATCTATCATTAATATCTCTAGAATTAATACACAACTCTTTCTTGAATCAACAAACAAATTGATTGATAAATACATTTCCAATAATAAAAGAAATCAAGAAAAAATTAATAATAAAAAAATATTCACTTTATTTTGACTATAAAAAAGTCACTTTATAATATTAGTAAGAAAAATTCACATATATTTTTTTATTTATCCGACTTGTCACAAGCATATGTATTTTACAAATCATCACAAATCCAAGTTATTAATTTGTCAAAATTAAGATCTGTTCTTAAATATAACATAACGTCTTTTTTCCTTAAGACTAAAATATTAGTATGCCCACCAGTTAAACTTCTATTACTCTGTTAGATGCTACATGGTCTTAGTATGAAATTTGGGTTAAAAATTCATTATTTGAGTGCTCATTAGAATTTATAAATAAATTATGATTTTAGTTGGATAATTTTTGTATAGTAATATTTAATGTGTTTGGACTTGTACGTGTTTCTTTCGTTGCTTATATAAAAGGTTAAGAGTACAGTAATTGATTCGCCTAGCGGGTTGTGTTAGCTGGGTGCCAGTCACGTCTAGGGAGTTGTTTGGGATGTTGCAGCTTCCCCCCTGGTTTCGATATTAAAAGCAGAGAATCATTTGATTCTCTCCGGCGAATATCTTCGCTTAGAACCAAGTCTCTAATATCATTCAATTTGAGTTTGGTACTTCCCGATAAACTGCTAACTGCAGTTACTGTTGCAGACTGACTCTCCAGTAGAGATGATAGTAGTATCAATGCGCTGACTTCGTCATCAAATGTTATATTAACATAATTCAACTAAGTTAATATTATATTAAACTCATTGATACGTTCCGTGATAAATCCACCTTCTGTCATCTTTAAGTTGAACAATCGACGCATCAAATAGACTTTATTTGAAGCAGATGGTTTCTCGTACATGATTGATAACGCCTTCATCAAGCCTGCAGTGGTTTTCTCGTTAATGATGTTAAACTCCACATTTCGTGTTAGTGTCAAACGAATCACACCAAGAGCTTGGTGATCTAATAGATCCCAATCCGCTTTGGCCGTATTCTCTAGTTTTACCTCGGTCAGAGGTAATTGTAATTTTTTCTAGTACAAATAATCTTCTATTTGTATTTTTTAGAATCCAAAATCTTTGCCATTAAATTTGTCAATCTTAACCTTCCCTTCTTTTTTTGGTAACAATGTGAATATTACCATTAACAAACCAAATTAATACACCTATAGAGCACTTATTTCCATAGCCACCTTCTAGGAAGGGTACTCTGAACAATAAGCCTCCGAGAGTAACTAATTTTCAATATGCAGAAGAACTTTTAATTCAACATGTATTCTAGGTACTAAGTATTCTATGTAAAAACTCTTTACTCTTATGTGCTTTTTTTTACGATCTAAGTACTTCTATTCTCTGTACAATTTCTCTCTTTATCTGTGTTGCTACTTCTGCTGGTTGTAGTATAGCACCCTTAAATACTTTGTAATTCCGAGCTCGCCAGGTCTTGTATGTCATGGCTCCCCAAACAACTGCTATCACCTCCTTTTGAAGTGCTTTCTAGTGCTCCCTTTTGATACATTCAAACACTTGTTTCAGCTCTCCAACGGGAAGCTGAACATTAGTCCATTGAGTAAGTTCAACTCTCAAAGTTGTGATCCAATTACAGTCCACAAATAAATGTGTACTTGTCTCCAAAACCTTATAGTCACATAAGCATCAATTGGGATTCTCTACTTGTATGTGCAATCTAAGTAATCTTTCTTTTGTTAGTAGCCTACCATAGACTGCTAGTCACATGTGAAATCTGTGTCTAGGTAGAACCTTCCCTTTTTTCGATGCTATTTTTCACAAAAAAAGAAAATTATGTGAATAGTGCATGTGAATAGTAACTGCGAACACTACTCCGTGTAAGAAAAAAATATTTTAACCGTATAAGATAGACAACAATCACTATTGGTGAATAATACTATCACTATAATGAATAGTACTTCACTATTGTGAAGAGTGTATTGATGATCAATAGTGTCGCACTTAGTATTGAATAGTGCATGCACCAATGTCGTACTTTTCTACCAGAATTACACTGTCTGTGCTTTGATACCAGTTGATAGGAAGCGTGTCAGGCTAATAGAAGGGAAAAATATTTAAAAGAAAAAATAATAAATTGTACAAGACAAAATAAAATTTACGTGGTTCGGTAATTTTTTGTCTACTCCACGGAACACAAAAGAATAACTTTTTATTAATTGAACAAAAAGAAGAAGTTGATGAGGGATGGTCAAATAAAAATACAGATCCCTTTTATAGGCATTTGAATACCCTGCCGACGTAATCACTTACGTAGTAAGAAAAGAATTCAAAGATGAATTCTTCTTCCACCTATCATTTTGTTTCATACTTTTCTTTCTTTCACATACAACAAGTTTTGCTCCCATCACATCCCCTAAAATCTATTGATCAACCATCCGTTCATGTGTAAATATGTATTACAACAAAATAAAGTGGTGGCTTATCAACTGTATATGGTCAAAAAAATTTCGGCATTCGCACGATCGGTCAAGGTCAAAACGTAATAGATCGGAGTAAGACTTCAAAATGGGTTCGGAAGATGGTACAAACAACCTTCGAGCCCGATGGACCGATCAATGTCGAGCTCGATATCATTATCGAGCTCGAATCCAAATCGAACTATGATGCAAAGTAAAATTATCGAGCTTATGATTCAGAGATCAAACAACCCTGACCCCGAACCAATGCAAGGATCCGAGTCAAAATCGAGCTCAAGTCAAGATCGAGAGCACGAGTCGAGACCGAAAACTCGAGTCAATATCGAGCTTACAGACAAGAGCCGTTGCAGTCCCACTAGAGGAGGGAATCCTGGCAGGAATTAAGAAAAATTTGATTCATCATGGGTCTCCCACTATGTATATTTAATTATATCTAGAGTAAGGTCCCTCTACTATAAAGAGGATGGCTATTATTTTTGTAAAGACAGTTTTTACATTGTAATTCAAGCACCATATTCTCATATAGAGAAGAGTTGTTCTTCTAAGTAAGATTCATAAATTGGTTCAACATGTTCATTCCTAAAAATCATCTTCTTTACAACCATGTTTACTTTGTACTCTTTGCAATCCATATTTGATATTTCTATTTATCCTTACGGTTTGTATTAAGCTATACCACACATCCTTAAAACTACGTACAAATTTAACTCTATCCGTTTTTTGGGTAAACCAGTTTGGCGCCCACCGTGGGGCTAAGGATAACAGTGTTTGTTTGATACAAATCTGCAACACACATCAGTTTACGCTCATCTTTTGGGGGTGCCTCTGACTTCGAACTAGCAATGGCAAACCCTCGATTAATGGCTTTACCTACCAACAATGAAGTCGTCCTTCAAGACGAAACCAATAACTTGATGCCCAAGGCCGGAAGGCCGCTTATCGACGTCATTGAAGCTTGAGTCGAAGTACCTGAAACTCGAACTGAAGTACCGCTAGATGTCAACTCGCATGTGGCCTTTGAGGCAAACCAACGTTCCGAACCAGAGAATAGCATTTATGGTGGTACTCGATCTGCAGCTCGAGACTCCCATAACTTGGAGGAGAATGGAGTAAGCTTGCATATGATCTTTGAAATGTTGCAAGCCCAACAGGTAGCGATAGCTCCGTTGTAGAGCCAAACCCAGCTACCAAGCAGACTGAAACCTAGTCCACCTCGAGAAATTGCCCACCGAACGGAGCCAGCCGTAGTAAGGTCGAACGAGCAAGAATCGGGGACTACTCCTGAAATTGCTAAAATACTTGAGGAGCTCACAAAGCAAATCGAAGCAAACAATAAGAAAGTAGAAACATATAATTCCAGGGTCGATCAAATCCTAGGGGATCCGCCCATGATAAAAGGGTTGGATTCTAAGAAATTCGTACAAAAGCCTTTTCCCTCGAGTGCAGCCCTGAAACCAATCCCCAAAAAAATTTGTATGCCCGAAATCCCCAAATATAATGGTACGACCGATCCCAACGAACACGTCACCTCTTACATGTGTGCCATCAAGGGTAATGATTTGGAAGACGATGAAATCGAATCCGTGTTGTTGAAAAAATTTGGAGAGACCCTCTCGAAGAGGGCAATGATTTGGTATCATAACCTGCCACCAAATTCCATCTATTCATTTGACATGTTAGCGGATTCAATTGTAAACACGTCGGTTCCATAAAGGTTGCAATGAGGAAATCGGACCTTTTCAAAGTGAAACAAAGGGATAATGAAATATTGAGGGAGTTCGTGTCCCGATTTCAAATGGAATGTATGGAATTGCCACCGGTCACGGATGATTGGGACGTCCAAGATTTTACTCAAGGGTTGAACGAGCGAAGCTCGATGGCATCATGTCGGCTGAAACAAAATTTGATCGAGTACCCGGCAATAACTTGGGCAGATGTGCACAATCGATATCAATCAAAGATCAGGGTCGAAGACGACCAATTAGGAACTCCTTCCGGATCCGCACATCCAAACAGATAGGCTATTAAAAACCAGTGGGACATCGATAGAGAACCGAGGTCGAACAGAGACCGATATCAACCATACGTCATAGATCGAATGAATAACGGCTAGATACACAATGTCGCCCGGAACAATCGAAGGAGTGATCGAAGACAGAATTCTCGGGGACTGATGAGCAAAAATGACTTTGACAAACATGCTGGTCCTAGAGAGGCACCTCGGTTATCGAAGTATAACTTCAGCGTCGATGCATCGAGTATTATATCGGCAATCGGAAGAATCAAAGATACTAGGTGGCCCAGACTCATGCAAACGGATCCTTCCCAAAGAAACCCAAATTCTATATGCGAATATCATGGTACGCATGGCCACAGGACCGAGGACTGCAGACAGTTAAGGGAGAAGGTAGCCCGTCTATTCAGTGAAGGCCACCTTCGAGAATTTCTCAGTGATCTAGCCAAGAATCACTTTGTAGAAAGGGACTCCAACAGAAAGGACAAACAAGAGGAACCTCAACATATCATTCACATGATCATCGGTGGGGTCGACACTCCACAGAGACCCGCACTCAAACGCACTAAGGTATCGGTCGTAGGGGAAAAACGAACCCAAGATTATGTGTTCGAAGGCACTTTGTCGTTCGAAAACGAAGAAGCAGAAGGCATCTCTCAGCCCCACAAGGACGCTCTGGTAATTTCTATCCTATTAAATAAAGTTCAGGTTAAGCGTGTTTTGGTGGATCCAGGTAGTTCTACGAATATCATCCGATAAAGGGTCGTGGAGCAGCTCAGTCTGCAGAATCAAGTCGTGCCCGCAGCTCGGGTCTTAAACGGCTTCAATATGGCTAGTGAAACGACTAAAGGGGAAATTATTCTACCAGTGAATGTGGTTGGAACCATCCAAAACACAAAGTTCCACATAATCGAAGGCGACATGAGATATAATGCCCTACTCGGAAGGCCTTGGATCCACAACATGAGGGCAGTACCTTCGACTCTCCACCAAGTACTGAAATTTCCAACATCGGACGGCATGAAAATAGTTTACGGGGAGCAGTACGCGGTGAAGAAAATATTTGCAGTCGATGAAGTAACACCGATATTAACATTATCATCAGCAGAAAGATCGAGCATTAGAAACGTACGAGAGGCCAAATAGCAATCACAACCGCCAGTCTCGACCAAATTGGTGAAACATGAAACAGAAGATGACGAGGAAGATTTCCTTACTCCCCAAACATTTATCATCCCTGAGGATTCTGACGCCACCAAATCGACGGTCGAAGAGCTGGAACAGGTTATATTGATCGAACATCTACCAGAAAGAAAGGTATACCTGGGAACGGGATTGACCCCCGAACTCAAGAAAAAACTTATTCAATTTCTTATTGATAACATAGATTGCTTTGCTTGGTCCCATGTAGACATGACAGGAATCCCACCATCGATAACAACGCACCGGCTGAGCTTGGACCCTAGATTCAGACCGGTGAAGCAAAAAAAAAGACCTCAATCCGAGTTAAAGTACGCGTTCATGAAGGACGAGGTAAGTAAACTTCTCAAAATAGGCTCGATTCGGGAAGTAAAATATCCTGAATGGTTAGCTAATATAGTTGTAGTCCCTAAAAAGGGAACAAACTCAAAATATGTGTAGACTATAAAGATATAAACAAAGCGTGCCCCACAGATTCTTTTCCACTGCCTAACATCGATCGGATGATCGATGCCATAGCCGGCCACGAGATCCTTACTTTTCTCGATGCCAATTCCCGGTATAATCAAATTCGAATGAACCCGGAGGACCAAGAAAAAACTTTATTTATCACCAAGTATGAAACATATTGTTATAATATAATGCCCTTCGGGCTAAAAAATGCAGGAGCTACTTATCAACGCCTAATGAATAAAATGTTCGAAAAACAAATAGGTGAGTCGATGGAAGTTTATATTGATGACATGCTAGTCAAGTCCCTGCGCGCAGAGGACCATTTAACTCATTTGCAGGAGACATTCGAGATTTTAAGGAAATACAACATAAAGCTCAACCCCGAGAAATGTGCTTTCGGAGTTGGCTCGGGCAAATTCCTTGGCTTCATGGTATCAAATCGGGGAATCGAGATCAACCCCGATAAAATCAAGGCCATCGAAGACAACACCATCGTGGATAGTGTGAAAGCGGTGCAAAAGCTAACCGTACGAAGAGCTGCCTTAGGCCGATTCATTTTGAGGTCATCGGATCGAAGCCACAGATTTTTCTCTCTACTCAAAAAGAAGAACGACTTCGTTTGGACCCCGGAATGCCAACAAGCTAAAGAACAATTGAAGCAACACCTGTCGAGCCCACCACTGTTTCACACTCCGAAGACAGATGAAAGACTTTACTTATACTTGGCCGTATCGGAAATCGCAGTAAGTGGCATCCTAGTTCGAGAAGAGCAAGGTACACAATTATTACATAAGTCGGACCTTAGGAGAAGCAGAGACTAGATATCCACACTTAGAGAAATTAGCACCCGCACTGATAAGCGCTTCTAGGAAATTAAGACCATACTTTCAATGTCATCCCATATGCGTGTTGACAACTTACCCACTTTGTAATATTTTACACAAGCCCGAACTATCGGGCCGATTGGCCAAATGGGTCGTCGAGCTCAGCGGGTACGATATCAAATATCAACCCCGTACGGCCATCAAGTCTCAAATTTTAGCAGACTTCATGGCCAATTTCACGCCATCCCTCGTACCCGAAGTTGAAAGAGAACTCTTGTTAAAATCGGGTACATCATTTGGGGTTTGGACTCTCTTCACAGATGGTGCTTCGAATGTGAAGGGGTCCAGGCTTGGCATCGTGTTGAAACCCCTCACGAGTGGCATCATTAGGCAGTCTATCAAAACTTCTAGGTTAACTAACAATGAGGCCGAGTACGAGGCCATGATTGTAGGTCTCGAGCTAGCAAAAATCCTGGGAGCAGAAATGATTGAAGCTAAATGTGACTCTTTACTGGTAGCAAACCAAGTAAACAAAACCTTCGAGGTTCGAGAAGGCAGAATGCAGAGGTATTTGGACAAGTTACAGGTAACTTTGCACCGTTTTAAGGAATGGACTTTGCAGCATGTGCCTCGAGAATAAAACGGTGAGGCCGATGCACTCGTAAATTTAGGGTCATCGGTCGAGGAAGACGAGATCGATTCAGGGACTGTTGTTTAACTCTCGAGGTCAGTAATCGAGGAGGGGAACGCCGATATAAACTCCAAGAGCTTAACCTGGGATTGGAGAAATAAGTATATTGAATATTTGGGAAACGAAAACTCCCATCGAACCATAAAGAGTCAAGGGCCCTACGAACCAAAGCTGCTCGATTCACGTTGGCTGGAGATGGAACATTGTACAGGAGGACGTTCGATGGACCATTGGCAATATGCTTGGAACCAGGAGACACTGATTATGTTTTACGAGAGGTCCATGAAGGCACTTGTGGGAACCACTCCGGCGCCGAATCACTGATTCACAAAATCATCAGAGCAGGATATTACTAGGATAGCATGGAAAAGGACACTAAGGAGTTTGTTCGAAGATGCGATAAATGTCAAAGGTTTGCACCGATGATCACCCGGGGAACAACTTCATTTAGTCCTATCCTCATGGCCATTCATGAAATGGGGGATGGATATCATCGGCCCCCTACCATCGGCCCCAAGTAAAGCTAAATTTATTTTATTATGACTGACTATTTCTCTAAATAGGTTGAAGCATAGGCGTTCGAGAAAGTAAGAGAAAAAGAGGTTATAGATTTCATCCGGGATCACATCGTGTGTCGATTCGGGATACCCGCATAAATAACATGCAATAATAGTAAGCAATTTATCAGTAGTAAAGTAACAAAATTTCTCGAGGATCATAAAATAAAAAGGATATTGTTGACACCGTATCACCCCAGTGGGAACGGACAAGCCGAATCAACAAACAAGATTATCATCCAAAACTTGAAGAAAAGGTTGAACGAAGCCAAAGGGAAATGGAGAGAAATTCTGCCCGAAGTCCTATGGGCATATCGAACAACATCGAAGTCCAGTACAGGAGCAACTCCATTTCCTTTAGTGTATGGCTCTGAAGCCTTAATTCCAGTCAGAGAACCCAGCGCAAGCTTTTGACATGCATCGGTGGAATCAAACCATGAGGCAATGAACACTAGCCTCGAATTATTAGATGAAAAATGAGAAGTGGCACTCATTCGAATGGCTGTACAAAAACATCGAATCGAAAGGTACTATAATAGAAGAACCAACCCCCGCCACTTCAGGATCGGGAACTTAGTCCTAAGGAAGGTCACCATCAATACTCAAGATCCTAATGAAGGGAAGCTCGGCCCAAATTGGGAAGGACCCTATGAGGTCCTCGATATAGTCGGAAAAGGATCTTATAAACTCGGAACGATATCGAACAACTGGAACATATCACTCCTCAAACGATATTATTGTTAAGGTATGATTATCTTTTCCCTTTCGCCCATATATACATATTCGAAGCTAACCCATCGCAGGAGTTCGATCAAAGACGTCGAGACCTCAGGTTTTAAAGTACGCGTTGCACTCTTTTTCCCCTTAGATCGACTTTTATCCTAAATAGGTTTTTTCGGTGAGGTTTTTAACGAGGCAACAACCATGTGCTACCTGAGGGCAATTCAACAGTATCCGAGGCTTCTTCATAATCAACCTCGAATAATGGGAGGGCATTAGCCCTCAAATATATCAAGTTCTGAGGTAAGAAAGATATTTCGTAACAACAGGGTTCCAATAGGAAAAGCTGTAAGAGCCAAATGGTCAAAACGAACCATGCTCATGTAGTTGGCCCGAGCTCTGATGCAAAACATGAACACATGTATAATGACTTGCAAACAAAAGTTCTCTTTTATACCAATATCTTATATCCAAGCAAAACTCCTCTATTTCGAGATTTATTATGCAAACAAGATCGAGTTCGAATCATTCACTCGACTACTAAGCCTGCGGGCTACTTTTATTTCGAGTTCGAGCAAGCACTCACTTGACCATTACGCCTACGGGCTACATTACTTCGAGTTCGAATCATTCACTTGACCATTACGCCTATGGGCTACTTTTATTTCGAGTTCGAGCAAGCACTCACTCGACCATTACGCCTATGGGCTACATTACTTCGAGTTCGAATCTTGACCATCACGCCTATGGGCTATATTACTTCGAGTTCGAATCATTCACTCGACCATTACGCCTACGGGCTACTTTTATTTCGAGTTCGAGCAAGCACTCACTCGACCATTATGCCTACGGGTTATATTACTTCGAGCTTGAATCATTCACTCGACCATTACACCTATGGGTTACTTTTATTTGGAGTTCGAGCAAGCACTCACTCGACCATTACCCCTACGGGCTACATTACTTCGAGTTCGAATCATTTACTCGACCATTACGCCTACGGACTACTTTTATTTCGAGTTCGAGCAAGCACTCACTCGACCATTACGCCTATGGGATACATTACTTCGAGTTCGAATCTCGACCATCACGCATGTGGGCTATATTACTTCGAGTTCGAATCATTCACTCGACCATTACGCCTACGGGCTACTTTTATTTCGAGTTCGAAGCACTCACTCGATCATTACGCCTATGGGCTACATTACTTCGAGTTCGAAGCACTCACTCGATCATTATGCCTACGGGCTATATTACTTCAAGTTCGAATCATTCACTCGACCATTACGCCTACGGGCAACTTTTATTTCGAGTTCGAGCAAGCACTCACTCGACAGGTTTGACTAAGCGCTCACTCGGTTACAAAGGCTACGAAGTCCAAATTTGATCAAGTAGCCTAAATCCTTGTGAAAATATTCATAAGGCGTAAATAAAATCTTCACAAGACAGGAAACAGAACAGAAGCAAGTCGGCAAAAAAAGGATATTATTTTATACAAAATCGTTTACATAATTGATTACAACATAAAAATTGAGGACTAAGCTTCTTGGTTATCCCCAGGAACGGTCTCTTCCCTATCGGGCTCCCCCCATTCTCGGACCCGCTCTTACTCCCATCATCATCATCGTTATCATCATCAGAAACCAAGGCTTCAGTTTGGGCTTCGAGTTCTTTGGCCCTTTTAATCTCTTCAGCGAGGTCGAAACCTCGAGCATGGATCTCCTCAAGGGTCTCCCTCCGAGATCGGCACTTAGCAAGTTCAGCGACCCAATGTGCTCGAGTATCGGTGGTCTCGGCTCCCTCTCTTGATTGGACCTGGGCAGCTTCAGCATCGGCCCGATAGACGGCCACGAGTGCATCCACATCGACTTTTGCCTTTTCGGCATCAGATTCGGCCTTTGCAAGTTCAGAGGCCAGCTCTATTCTTCTCGCTTGGACAAAGCTTTTCTCCTTCATTTTTTGGAGTTGGTTTTCGGCCGATGACAATTGGGCTCAAGTAGTTTCTTTCTCTGGAGCAAAGCGGTCCATTCCTTCTTTCCACTCCAAAGACTCCGCTTTTATCACATCGACTTCTTCGCGGAGTTTTCCGATCATCTCAATTTTCTGCTGCAGTTGTGAGACCGAAAAATTAGCCATCGTTCTGGTATCGAGCCCATAGGCGTTTAAAAGTATTATTACCTACTTGGACAAATCGATCTGATCTTGGTGAGCCTTGGACAACTCAGCTTGAAGGTCTTTTATTTCTTCCCCCCTTTGGGCTAAGAGGAGTTTTAGGGAGTTCCTCTACTCCGTAACCCATTGAAGCTCGACCTCGTATCGACGTAGCTCGGTTCGGAACTGAGAACATGATTCTCGATAAACTGTCGATGCCTGCAAAGAAAGAAGAAATGAATTTAGAAAAGAAAAGCAAACTTAAAGGTAACACCATATAATTTAAGGCTTACCTAATTCAAAGCCTGCTGCACTCCGTGAAAAAGATCCGTTTTGTCACTCATACCGGTAGTGTCCTCGACACCGATAAACAGGTCACGAAAAGGATTTTCTCCATCATGAAGCCTATCTAATTTGAAGGCCCCCAAAGCTTGGGCCTCCCGAATCGCCCCTGCGGAAAAAGCAGGAAAAGTGGGTGAGTCTTCGATTGCTACTGCCCCAAGTGAATCACCTGGGGAATTCTCTTCGGTTCGAAAAAATTCGAGAAGAGTCCCTTCAGACATATCCCCCATCCATTGGCTTCGATGGGAAGCGTCTTCGATCTCCAACAACTCGGAGACTCTGCCCGAATCTTTCTCCGATAAATCCTCAGTTCGAGGCAGAGCCTTATGAACCACCATCGATCCAGCTGCATGTGGAACATCGGTGGTCTTCTTCGTTCGGGCCGCCAGAGCAAACCCATCGTTCTCTTCTTCTTCTTCTTCTTCATCTCTCGGACACAGAACCAATTCTACGGTCAAAGGAATGGTATTCTTATTTGGCTTACGAGCCGTCTTTTTCTTCAGTTTCTGATCTTCGAGGACGGGGGCTCTTTTCCTCTTGTTATCTTTCACCGACTTTGAGACAGAGGCCGAAGCCTCTTCCTCGACGGATGAGGGCCTCAAAACCGCATCTTTTCCCACACCTACACACGAAAAATTTTATTAAAGTTTGTGAAAAAGCATTTTTATCAAAAGATGCGAAAAAGGTGCTTACCGTGATTTTTGGCCTCCCATCGGCCCTTCGACAAGTCGCGCCATGAGCGCTCGACGTAGAAGGAGGTCGAAACCAGATCACGTACCCAGTTCTTGAGATCGGGCACTGCGCCGGGCATCCAAGGAACCGCTGCATCACGAAAGGAGAATATTGGTGAAGGAAATGAAAGGATAGAATAGTAGGAGATAACAGCAGAATTACACTTACGCTTCATGTTCCACTCCTCGGGAAAAGGCATCTTTTCGATCGGAATCAGATCTGAAGTCCTTACTCGAACGAATCTGCCCATCCAGCCTCGATCCTTATCCTCGTCTATACTAGAGAACAGAGCCTTGGTAGCTCGACGTTGGAGTTTTATTAACCATCCTCAAAAAAGGCGAGGACGGTATAATCGGATAAGGTGATCGAGGGTGAAAGGCATCCCCTCGATTTTATTCACAAAATATCGGATCAAAATAACGATCCGCCAAAAGGAAGGATGTATCTGGCCTAGGGTTATTAGGTATTTACGACACAAATCTATGATAACAGGGTCGAGGGGACCTAACATGAAAGGGTAAGTATACACGCTTAAAAACCATCTCACGTGAGTAGTAATATCCTCTTCGGGAGACAGCACTACCACTTTTTTGTTCTCCCAGTTATAATCCTTTTTTATCCGCTCGATGTGCTCCCGGGTTATCGAACAAATATATCTCGATACGGGCTCACATCGGCCAAGGACCGGCGAACCTTTATCGAGTTTGAAATCGGAGGTAAGAAGACACGCCGTCGAAACCCATTCCTCAGGCCGTGGATCAACCGGTGTTTTGTCGGCGGTGTGGGAAGAAAAAGCTTTGTCTTTTGGGGGGACGATTTTTGATGTCTTCACCATTTTGGATTTGAAAAAGGTAACAAAGATTTGGTGGTTTAGTAGAAGAATCTTGCAAAGAAGAATCACATATTTGCGAATAAACTCAGAGAGAACGAAAAAAGAACTTAGGGAATTTGGAAGATTGAAGATGTAAAAGTGGTAAAAGATAAAAGGGAGGGCTATTTATAGATTAAAGCAATGGCGGTTCAGTATCAGCGGTGGCCGACCACCGCCTGACAAGCATTAAATGTCTTGAAAGACTAAATCGACGGGACAGTTATCACGAACGTCACGGTTGAACCCAATGTAAACGTCAGCTTATAATCCGATCGAGCCGTTGAAAAATCATATTGTTTCTCACCACATCCTTCCCGAGAAACGAGGAGACTATCTGTATACAGTCGAAATAGATTTCGGCCTTCGCACGATTGGTCGAGGTCAAAACATAATAGATCGGAGTAAGACTTCAAAATGAGTTGCGAAGATGGTACAAACAACCTTCGAGCCCGATGGACCGATCAATGTCGAGCTCGATATTATCGAATCCAAATCGAGCTATGATGCAAAGTAAAGTTATCGAGCTTATAATTCAGAGACCAACCAACCCTGACCCCAAACCAATGCAAGGATCCAAGTCAGAATCGAGCTCAAGTCAAGATCGAGAGCACGAGTCGAGACCGAAAACTCGAGTCAATATCGAGCTTACAGACAAGAGCCGTTGCAATCCCACTAGAGGAGGGAATCCTGGCAGGAATTATGGAAAAGCTGATTTATCATGGGTCTCCCACTATGTATTTTTAATTATGTATAGAGTAAGGTCCCTCTACTATAAAGGGCCAATGCAAGGATCCGAGTCAGAATCGAGCTCAAGTCAAGATCGAGAGCACGAGTCGAGACCGAAAACTCGAGTCAATATCGAGCTTACAGACAAGAGTCGTTGCAATCCCACTAGAGGAGGGAATCCTGGCAGGAATTATGAAAAAGCTGATTTATCATGGGTCTCCCACTATGTATTTTTAATTATATATAGAGTAAGGTTATAAAGGGCCAAAATGCAAGGATCCGAGTCAGAATCGAGCTCAAGTCAAGATCGAGAGCACGAGTCGAGACCGAAAACTCGAGCCAATATCGAGCTTACAGACAAGAGTCGTTACAATCCCACTAGAGGAGGAAATTCTGGCAGGAATTATGGAAAAGCTGATTTATTATGGGTCTCCCCACTATGTATTTTTAATTATATCTAGAGTAAGGTCCCTTACTATAAAGGGAATAGTTATTATTTTTGTAAAGACAGTTTTTACATTGTAATTCAAGTATCATATTCTCATATAGAGAAAAGTTGTTCTTCTAAGTAAGCTTCATAAATTGGTTCAACCTGTTCATTCCTAAAAATCATCTTCTTTACAACCGTGTTTACTTTGTACTCTTTGCAATCCATATTTGATATTTCTATTTATCCTTACGGTTTGTTAATGTTATACCACATATCTTTAAAAATTTAATTTATTCAAGCACCATATTCTCATATAGAGAGAATAGTTGGTCTTCTAAATTGGTTCATAAATTGGTTCAACTTGTTCATTCCTAAAAATCATCTTCTTTACATGTATTTACTTTGTACTCTTTTCAATCCATATTTGATATTTCTATTTATCTTTACGGATAAGTTATACATATCCTTAGAACTACGTACAAATTTAACTCTATCCGTTTTTCGGGTAAAACACGTGACAATCAACATTTGAGAAAGACGAATGCCCGAAGAGTTGTCGCAAGGTTTTTGGACATGAAATTTTAGTGGTAATTAGCACTCCTATAAACCATGACACGCTAGATAGTGCAGTAAACAGAATGAGCTTTTTATATCTAAAACCATTTGATAAACCGTTTAGAACCGTACGTTATAAATTCTTATTCATTGTTTTCTCTTCCGAAAAGTGCAGTCCATCTATTATGCGGAACAGAGATTGATTTCAGGAACTAGATACTTACTGCCACCACAAGTTCATTTTCAAACTTAAAAACAACTACTGTGAGATATACAAACTAGAATCTATTTATTCGTCTAATTCTTCTTCTTCTTCTTCATCATCGTTGTCGTCGTCGTCTTCATCCGCCACGTTACAATTCTCTTCAAAGCGCGTGTCCCAGTCCATAAATGCATCTAGAAACTCCGAGTCTATCTCTGGTAATCCTTGAATTCCTCTTTCTGCTCTAACCCAATCCTTCAAACACTCGAGCCTTTCAACCGAACTGTCACCCAATAAGTTGCTTTTCTCCCCTATTTCCACCAACACACCCTGACTATAAACTCTGTTTATTGAAATAGTAGACACAGGAACTGCTAATACATCACGAGCCATTCGAGAAAGTACTGACTGATAGGTTTATATTAGGGATAGTGGGCAGTTTGAATATAAATAGTTAGAGAATTCATGAAACTTGTATTATAAAGTATTGACTCAGCACTTATTAATTTAACTAGTTCAGCACGATTTTTTTCTTCTGAATATTCAGTGGGATTGTAGAAAATTTGAATATAATTTTCTAGTGAATCTCTGAAGCTCCTACTATAAAGTAACTCAACAATAATAAATTTAGTTAGTTCCCATTCGTCTAACTTTTTTGAATATCTAAATTGTTTTCCAGTTTTAGGGTCAATATTAAGTTGTAAAGCATTACTAAAACAACTTTCACTATGTGAGCTAAGTTGATCATGGCCACGCTTACTTTTTAATCTAGTATTACCGGATGGTGATGACATGATTAAGAAAAAGTCAAAGAAATCAAATAAGCAAATAAGTAGAGAAAATATATGAATAAAAGTTGAAATAAGTGATAAAAAATAGAAGATAATAATTAAACAAAAATCATACTATAATAAAGCAAAATTAATAATTAAAAGATGAAACAATGGTACCAAATTGACGAAACACAAAATTTGAGTAGGTGAAACTTGAAATCCGAGCACCGGTGTTCCTTGAGAACGACTATTATAAAATATAAATTTATATAGTTGAGAGGATAGGGAGATAGAGAGTTTTGAAGAGAAATAGAGTGTTTGTAGTGCAAAGTCTATGGTGTTTTATAGATATGAAGGAGAGAGTGATTTGTTTTTTTAACAAAACTTTAACAGAAAGAGACAACGGTCATATGTAATATAGCCGTTAACGGTCATAAATGGTTGACAAAAGCATTTGGAAAGAGATTAAATAAATCAGCCCTCTGTTTCCCAAACTATGTGTCAGATAGGGGTGCTTAACGGACGGATAATACGCTTAACGGTTCGACTTATCGGTTATCAATTTTTAAATGTTCTAATTTGTTAGCCAACAAATAAGATAGCGGGCGGTTCGGTATCGAATTAGCAATTATCGGACGATGTATCGATTAAATATAACACTAAGTGACTTTGAAAATTAAAATTACATGTAGTACAACGCGAAACTAAAATAACAGCTTCTAGTATGAAAGTCATCCTCGTATTCATTCTTATTTAAAATTACATGTTTTTGACTTTAATGGGATAATCATTTTGCCAGACCATCTTATTTCATATTTTTTTAATTATATTGTTTGAAATTTGGACATATCTAAACCTAAAAATTGTGCCATACATTATCGCTAAAATAACAGAATCAAAAGAGGCTAACAATAAAGAATGGAAGCCTCGTTTCACATCATAATGCATATCTTTTTGTTGGGTAAAAAATATGCAAGATCCATTATTATGCTTTGAATTACAATTATATAGACCTCAGCCCTCACTTGTTTTTCAAAGGCATTTTTCAATGAGATTAAATCTTGTAACATAGAAAAAAATTTAATTACTTTTCACAATATGTTGTAAAATTTTATTTAATAATGATCAAGAATGAGAGGGAAATAGTATCGCGAGAAATACCCTCCACAAATGCACAACAAGACACACTAGGCTGATGTGTTAACACATGTATACAAGAAAATTAAATTATTCTTAATGGGTTAACGGTTTATTCGATAAGAAAATTGAGTAATCCGTCCCCAAATCGTTAAGCCGTTAATTATAAAATCTCAATCCGTTCACCAATCATTACCCCGATAACCCGATACCAATAAGCCAATAAGCCATCGATTCGATTTTGAACACCCTAGTGTGTCAGACTATTATTTTGAAGCCATATTGTCCGGGTGCTTCAATGTTTGTTTACATTATTAAACTGGTGGCTTTTCAACATTCAACATTTGAGAAGGAAAAAAAAAATTAAATGACAAATGTGATGTGTCTTCTTCCATGTAATTATACTTTAAGGTTGACAAGAGGGGTTGCTCAGGATCAAAGGGAAATTAAAAAAAACATTACATTCGACGTCTCCTCATTAGTAAATAGGAACAAAAAGAAAAAAACAACCTTGAAATTTTCACTTCCTTCTTTTTGGTTGACCAGAGTTTGAAATTCTAGAATTTGAACTCAATTTCCATTTTCCATAATATAACTGTAAATTTTCGACCCATCTACACACTCTGCAGTGTGAGTTCATATTTGGAGCATTCTCCTTTTGCCTGTTATGTTCCAATAGTACGGGTGAAATACACAAATAACCTTTAAAATGGATAGTCTTAAATTTTTGTCTCCACTTATTCATGGGCAAAACTTCAGGTTTAACAACTATTTCCCTTCGCTAGTATCAGGGGCAACACATTTAACTTTTAACCTTAAATCTGCCAAAAGGACAAACAGGGTCAAAAGTTAGAGAGGATCACAAAAAAGTGTCATATTTCTGCAATTTTTTGAATAGTAGGCCTGAAAACTAGATTTGGCCATACGCCCAATTATGTAGTCAATCTGATAATGTGCAGAGATTTAGACGGTGTTTGGATTGGCTTAAAAGGCCAAGGGGGGGAACCTTTTAGGTTCTTCAACTGTATAGCTGAGAATCAAAAGTTCATACCACTGATTGAGGAATGCTGGAATAAGAGTAATGAGGAAACTCACATGAGAAGAATATGGAGTAAACTAAAAGTGATTAAGCAGGAGTTGAAGAAGACTAATATTGGGCACTTCCAAGATGTTGAAAAGCGGTTAAAAAATACAAGAAAATAGTGTACAAGAGAAGATGGGGCATGATCTGCTGAAAGCTACTCTGATTGAAGAAGAAAAATAATTAAAATACCAGCTGGAGAAATGGGGAGGAATTGAGGAGAGTATCTATAAGCAAAAGTCTAGAGTGCAGTGGCTAAAGGAAGGTGATTCAAATTCTGCCTATTTCTTTGCTACTATGAAGAGTAGATGCTCTATGAATTACATTAGATATCTGACAAACTCTCAAGGGCACATTCTACAAACTGAAGGTGAAATTAAAGAAGAGGTTATAGGGTTTTACAAAAACTTGCTTGGGGCTTCAACAACTTCTATACCAGCTATCAATCCCTCAGTGATAAATCAAGGTCCAATCCTAAGGATAGAGCAACAAAGAAACCTAATCAGACCTGTAACGAGAGATGAAATCCATCAAGCTTTAATGGAGATAGGAGATTTGAAAGCTCTGGGATGTGATGGGCTTAATGCTTTCTTTTTCAAAAAACCATGGCCTACTATAGGAGATGAAGTTGCAGAAGCCATCCTTAACTTTTTTAGCACCGGGAGTATATTTAAAGTTATTAACTGCACCTCAGTTACGCTCATCCCCAAGGTCAAGAACCCTACAAACATAAAGTATTACAGGCCCATATCTTGTTGTACGACTTTGTATAAGATCATCTCTAAAATCTTAACAAAGAGAATACAGGTTGTTATGGAGGACTTAGTGGATAACTGTCAGTTTGCTTTTGTACCAGGCAGGGTCATCACCAATAACATAATACTTAGCCACGAATTGGTGAAGGGTTATGGAAGAAAAGGAATATCCCCTATGTGTATGATGAAGATGGATATGCAGAAGGCATATGACTCACTATAGTGGGTTTTTTTGGAGCAGATTCTAATTGGGATGGCTTTCCCTGATGTTTTTGTTAGATGGATCATGAGTTGTATAACAACGGTTTCATACTCTATCTTATTGAATGGTATACCACCTATGCCTTTTGATGCCAAGAGAGGTCTCAGGAAAGGAGACCCCTTGTCTCCATTCCTGTTTGTACTAGCTACTAGCTATGGAGTACTTGACTAGGAATTTGAATACATTGGGGCGGATACCAGATTTCAACTTTCATCCGAGATGTGAAAAATTGCAGATAGTTCAGATTGGGTTTGCAGACGATCTCTTACTCTTCTGTAGGGGGATGTAGGATCAGTTAAACTGATGTATGATTATTTCAGGAAATTCTCCCAAGCATCAGGCCTCACTATCAATAAGAAAAAAAGCTCTGTCTTCTTTGGTGGTGTTACTGACGAGGTTCAACAAGAAATCCTGAGGGTTCTGGAATTCCTTAAAGGGGAACTACCAGTCAAGTACTTAGGTGTTCTCCTTAGTACTAAGAGGCTATCAATTTCACAGTGCCAGCCACTATGGGAAAAGATGGTGGGGAAAATAACATCATGGACTTCAAAACTTCTCTCTTATGCAGGACGACGACAGTTAATTAAAAGCAACCTCTTTTTTATGCAAACATTTTGGTGCCAGGTCTTTGTCCTGCCTAAAAATATCTTACACTTAATTGAAGCTGTATGCAGGAAGTTTTTATGGACCGAAGGTATTGAGTTGAATAAGAAAGCTCTAGTATCGTGGGAGAAAGTATGTTTTCCAAAATCAGCTAGGGGATTTAATGTGATCGACATATACACATGGAATAAGGCAGCCATTTGCAAGCACCTTTGGAACTTAATGTGATCGACATATACACATGAACCTTTCTATAGCTCCTATTGTCGGGGATATTCCAATGACATACAGGATTATAGCAGAGCTCCACTTCTCAGTTTCCTTCTCAATATCCTCTGCTTCCAACTGCACAAATTTCTCTCCTTCCTTAATCGAAGGAGCAATAAACTTTAAATCCATCCCCCTCGACGCCATTTTGTTACCCGTAACCACGCTTGCCCATGACTGTGTGCCAACAGCTTTAGATTCCATTTCTGTTCTCTTTGGGATCTCAGTCGTCTGTGCTATATCTTCAGCCACTGGTACTTTCATTATTATGCCATTAGTCTTTGGTGTTTTCGTAACTGCAATTGCCAGTCTCTCCATCGGTTTCGAGTTTGAAGAGCTAGCAATCCCAACTGAACTTAGCTTATCTGCCTCAATTTCCATAATTTTGCCTTGATTTTCCTGTTCCTTTGCTGAGTTTACTGGCGAAATTGAGCCTCCGTCACCATCAATTCTCACTCATTTCGGATAGTTAATTTGACCTTTCCCTAAGCTTTTCCCATCAGCACTTTGTTAATCCATGATCGGAGTCTGTGTATCCGTTTTCCGGGGTCTTCCTCTCCCCATTTTGGCCAGAAGCGCACGTTAGACAAGCCACCCTAATCGTGCGCCGAGAGCAGTTATTTTGTCAGAGTTAATTGCCACTAGTTAAGGTTCTTAGCTTAATTAAGCCAAAACAACTTAAAACAAGTCAAAAGTAATACCTTATTACCCTTATAATTTTATTATTATCTCTAAAACCGTTATTCCCTCCCGACTTTCTTTCTTCCTCCTCCTGTCGATTATGCGATTCCATTCTTCTGTTGTCCACAATGGGTTACTTGAAATACTACCCGACTGTTTCTCTTTTCTCTTTCAATTGATATTATTATTTAAATATTTAATTGCTAATAATCAAACATTTCACATTTGAGTGTGAGCAGGTATATAAATAATAAACCAGTCTCCTCTTCTAAATTCTTGCTTACAGATTGCATAAAGTGCTATCGTTGTGGTTATACGCCTAATTAACTTTTTTAGTATGTCATATAGCTATCATTATGAACATTTACTTACAAACTTTAGTAAAATTATTACGTATTTTATGTTATTTCTTATGTTTATAGTTTAAAATAATCTTAACTAACCGATTTTAGCTTAAAGTGAATTGAGACATTAATTAATTTGTATTTGCATCAATTTAAAAATAAAATATTGCAATAATCTACTCTTTTTAGTGTTAACAGGTTTAAGGCATTTTAATAAAAAAAAGTACTTATCAACATGTTTTACCAAACACAACAACTGTTTATTTTAAGTTTCAACACTTCTATCCAAACACGTAACTACTTATCTATAAATTAAGCTTCATTTGGGGCTTAAAAACTACTTAAATTCAGCTAATCCAAAGAGGGTCTTACAATGTTTGTTGGTAAGATCCCAAAAGAAGTTCTAGCTATGCCGCTGCTATGTCGGTGGGCGGTGGCTATATTTGTTTTACCCCGCTGTCGGTGGCTATATAGATTTAGGTAAACTACCAGACCAACCGGCAGTTTCCCTTTATTGCTCAATTGTACATTTGTACAAATTCATTTTCTATGGACCAGAATGACTGCATTGTTCATCCTATATCATCTTTTTTTTTGTCCCAAGACTCATTGGCCGGCCCACCTCGAAGCACCCAGCCCCCTTAACGTCCCCTTCTAACGCCGGTTTTGCACGTTTCCACTTTCCCCGCTCCCTTACGTTTTATGTTTTCTATTATACTAGTAATTGCGCCTTTACCGTCCTTCAAATTTTCAATTTTTCTCTCTTTTTCCATTTGGCATCTGTGAGGCTTCAATTACGCAAGAAATTATATTCAATGACCTGTAGAGATTTTTTTATCTTTGCTTACTTTATGGACAAATCTTTAAGATTAAAAGTCAAAAATAGTGTCAATAGAACATGTGAGAGACAACACTTCTTAAATTTAAAGAGTTAAAAAATCAAGAATGGTATCAAAGTGTCCAATTTGAGCAAATTACCTACTAAGGAAGATCACTAGCTCAAGATAAACAAAAAAAAAAAGGGAAATCGAACCTATGACTTATTATTAATGTTTTTTTATTATATAACTTCTTTTTTTTAAAATAATGCAAAAAATTGGTAAATAAAATATAAAAATATTCTAAAGTTAATTTCTTCTATTCAAATTATAAATGATCTGAATCACTTACTATCATTTATGCGGAAAAAAAACACGAGAACTCATTAGAAGATGGCCCTTTTCTCATACTCGAAGTCATTAGAAGTCTCCGTTTCCTTTTGCTTATTAGTCAATTAAAGTTGAAATTTGTTACCGTCAATTTCAACCGGATTAAGAATAACTTCTGTCAGATTTGTATTATCTGCCCTTCAAGGTTAAATATTTTTATTTTATTTTGTAAAAAGCAAACAACTAAATATCTTAAGTTCATACTTTAGGGTTTGTACTAATCAAATTATTCAAAACCAATTGAATAAAATGGTTCAAATAGTCATGGTTCTTGTGTTTTCTTTGTCATAAAAATAAAATCACCGAAAAAATGCGATCCAAATGAGAAATGCACTAGTATCAAACATCAAGTATGGTATGTTTTCAATATTTGGGATGAATTTTTGGCAGATTAACCCATGTAAATTTAATTTTTGCCGCAATGAGAAAGTCCAAAATAATTTTTCTGTCTATTTGATGACACTATTACCTTTTACGGAAGTCAAATAAATTTTTACTCTCATTATTATCTTTTCGAATATTTACTAATCTCTTAACTATAGAAAATAGCATGATTAAATTTCTTTTAAGTTGAGCATAAAATGCAAATATTATTTCAAAACGATTCAAGTAGCAATGTATGTAAAATTCAATATTTGAAAGTGGGGGTTGCTTACCATCAGAGCAACCGCTCTTGTCCTAGGAAAGTAATGTATAAGTAACATTTATTTCAAAACACAATAAAATTTGTTGTTTTATTTATAAGTAACATTAACTTCAAACACAATAAAATTTGTTGCGTATTAATCGGGTTGGATTGGCCCTTTTTCTAATTGACAAGTAACGCTTTGATGACATGGTTGTATCACGTGCCACCGCTCTCTTTATTCAGGAGTTTCACTTGTACGCGGACACAAACATGGGCACCACCCCTTCCCTTTGAATTCCATTTTTCACTTCTCTTTATTTTTCTCTATCTATATAAACTCCCTCTTATTTACACCTCTTCAGAAAGTGAAACGCTCCAATTTATTTATTTACATTAATTAACACAAATGGCAAAGGCTTCTGCTTCTGTTGCTCCAACCCCTCTTCTGAAAGATGAACTTGACATAGTTATTCCCACAATCAGAAACCTTGATTTCTTGGAGCAGTGGAGGCCTTTTTTCCAGGCTTACCATCTTATCATTGTTCAAGATGGTGACCCTTCTAAGGTCATTAAGGTCCCTGAAGGTTTCGATTACGAGCTTTATAATCGTAATGACATTAACAAAATTCTGGGTCCTAAGGCTTCTTGTATCTCTTTCAAGGATTCCGCTTGCCGTTGCTTTGGTTATATGGTTTCCAAGAAGAAGTACATCTACACCATTGACGACGATTGCTTTGTAAGATTTTTTTTCTCTTTTTTCTGTTGGATTTTGCAACCCCTTTTCTAAAAATTGTTCTTACTGCTCTAATTTGTTCTTTATTTGCTGAATTTTGTGTGTCAATGATTGGATTTTTACTTCTCACTTTATGTTGATAAGCGTTATAAAAATTAGATTTTGATTTCTTACTCCTGTTTTGGGAATGAGACACTCGATCTGCTAAACTATTTAAGAGATATGGAATGATGCAATTATCTTTGTTAGTTGTTTCATATAAGACTGGATATGATAACAACAACAAACCCCAGTGAAATCCTGGGGTATGCGGAGGCAGACCTTACATATGAGGGTGGAGAGGCTGTTTTCGATAGATAAGACTGGATCTGATGTAAATTCTTAATTGTGACTTGTTTTGAATGTGTAACAGTAAATTTTGCTGCACTGTGTCAAATGCTGGGTCTCTAATTGCTCCGAGTCTGTATCTTATTGATTATATATATTTGAAAAGGGAACATTTTTCCAGTAGATGGGGATGTACCAAATATACCTATAGTATAGTGTAACTTTGATTGTGGTTATCAACATTTTGGTAACAGGTCTCTTGCTCAATTTTAGTGCTTTAAAGTGAGGAAAGAAGTGGTGTAAGTGGTATTAATGGATTGGTATTTTGTATTAATTTACAGGTAGCCAAGGACCCAACTGGCAAGGAAATTAATGCACTTGAGCAACACATTAAAAATCTGTTGTCCCCATCAAGTCCATTTTTCTTCAACACATTGTATGATCCGTACAGAGAGGGTGCAGATTTTGTGCGTGGGTACCCATTCAGTCTCCGTGAAGGTGTACCTACTGCAGTTTCACATGGTCTCTGGCTCAACATCCCTGATTATGATGCACCTACCCAGCTTGTCAAGCCTCTTGAAAGGAACACTAGGTATCAATGCCATCTCACTTTTAGATTTTCTTGGTCTTAATTCCTTAATGCGAAGGTCTCTAACTCGTGTGTTGTCTTTTTCAGGTATGTTGATGCTGTTATGACTATCCCAAAAGGAACCCTCTTCCCTATGTGTGGCATGAATTTGGCATTCGACCGTGAGTTGATTGGCCCTGCTATGTACTTTGGACTCATGGGCGATGGACAGCCTATTGGACGCTACGACGATATGTGGGCTGGTTGGTGCACCAAGGTACTGCTAATTGTTCCATTACCAGCATTTTTTGCTTTGGTATTATACTGTCGAGAAGCAGATCCAGCATTTAAACTTTGTGTTTAATCTTTAGAGTTTTTAGACTGAACTAATTGTGTATATCAGTTTAGGAATAAATAATTGTTGAATATTCAGTGGTTTTCCACACACGCACTCGCACATTGTACAAAGGCTGCATCCAGCTGTGATTACGTCTTCTATCGTTTAGTATTTTACGCCAAAGATGAAGTGGAATTTCTTGTTTGTGCAGGTGATCTGTGATCATTTAGGATTGGGAGTCAAGACAGGTCTGCCATACATCTGGCACAGCAAGGCCAGCAATCCATTTGTGAACCTCAAGAAGGAATACAAGGGTATTTACTGGCAAGAGGAGTTGATCCCATTCTTCCAATCTGTTGCCCTTCCAAAGGACTGCACCTCTGTCCAAAAATGCTACCTTGAACTCTCCAAACAAGTGAAGGCAAAACTTGGCAAAGTGGATGATTACTTTAACAAGCTGGCAGATGCTATGATCACATGGATTGAAGCATGGAACGAGCTCAACCCATCTGCGGCGGCTGCTGCTGTGAAATTACCCAATGGCAGCTCAAAATAGATAAAATCAATAGAGTACTTTAACTCATAGTTCACCTTGGTTATAGGTGCTTGTAGTTGTATTACTATCATCGTCTTCTCAGTTCAAGCGTTTTGTCCTTTTAATTATGTTTTGTAGTACGGAGGTTGTTAATCTTGTTATGTCCGGAGAGTTGAGGACAATATCTATGCGACTATGCCATTAATTTAATCAAAACTATTTTTTTTTCTTACCTGCCGGCTGTTTTGGATTTCAGAAGCATATTCTTCAACAAGTTGGCTTTTGTTGTGTTCTCAAAATTTCCGTAATGCAAAGCCAAAAGCAAACTTTCTGAGTAGAAAAATCAAAAGAGAAACGACAGATTGGCCTAAGAAAAATCATCACATTGGAACGCCATAATATTAATAAACCTTTCTGAATATGGAACACCTAGACATATACGATTGACTAGGCAATCAATTAGGAATAATAGCAACATTGTTAAAACTAAGATGTTTTAAGAAATAGAATGTAACAGTTGGTCTTGGAAGATATACAGCAGCAAAAAAATTGGCATTTCTTTCTCTATTGTTACAGGTAAATAGATAGGCAAAACGGGTGGGAAAATAGGAAAGTTTAAGCTGATCAAAATATTGAGATTTTGAAGAAAATATAGTTCGCATAGATCTCTGGAAATAAAAAGTTTTCAAACGGAAAAGAGTGTCAAAGCTATTCGGATTAAATTAAAAACAAAAAAAACGCCGTTGCCGGGGATCGAACCCGGGTCACCCGCGTGACAGGCGGGAATACTCACCACTATACTACAACGACTTGGTGTCAAACTCTTAACACAAAGTTTTATATTCCCATGCAATATGTAGAAGGTTTACATTACAGAATAACACCATACAAATCAATAAAGACTATCGAACTGCAGTTCATAAATTACGAGTGTCTTGCTATATCTTTGGAGATAAAACATAACAATATCAATCAACACAACCGCGAGTTGGACTCCGAAGATAGTGAATCAGATACAACAATTTGATCTGGTCTTTTAATGTCTCGTAAAATATCATACAATTAATTAATGTTCCACAACTGACTAGCTAAAAGCATATAACTGCAATATCTATCTCTATCTATCTATTTATATTATATTATTATTATAAAAGCACGAATAATTTATGTTAAATGTTGAACGACTAAAATATCCCTAAAATATTAATCGACTTTTATGCTCTTAAATATTTATATAGTTTAAGGATCTAATTGTAATTAATTTACTCAATGATGAATTTTTTTTTCGATTTAAACTACACATACATCGACCTATAAAGTTGATCCTACTTGAATTAGAAAAGCACATTAATAATTTTCTTTTAAAAATTAAAGTGTCTTACGTAATTTACTACAACATATGTTGTAGATTGAATTTTAACTTATGAGTAAAATGATTTACCGATTTATAAAGCTTAAAAGAAAAACTATAACACTTATTAATGGTACTTATTTTTTTCTATATCTTCCCCAATTGAAAACGTATATATTTATATCTACAACTATCTATATTATTATAAAAGTATTGTTAGAAAGCTATATGTTGATGGACTAAAATATTGTTAGAAAATTGATCACATTTTTACCCTTCAAAACATATATTTGTACAAAAGAATAAATCCATGTTGGTTGATAAAATTGTCGTATTTGGGACTATCTAATATATTGGATACCGAAGTCAATTAATAATATATGTTTAGAATTTTTAATGAATGAATCCTTCTCTTATTTGAACAAGAACTAGAGTCTGATTTCAATTTAGTTTTGAAGCTTCAAGCGTATACTAATTACACATGGATAAGTAAAAATTAATTTTATTCTTTTTGAAAATTATCATACAAGTAAAACTATCTTCAGGTTGACAATAATCTTGGCTTAAATAGATATATTTCAATAAAAAAGACTAGCGATGATGAAAGAAATTAGAAAATAAAGTCGAATCAATTATAATATAGTATTAAAAATTAACTTGGTTAAAATTCATACTAGAAGAAATAAGAATGAAACAATAAGTATTCAAAATGAGTTGACATTTATTATTATTTTCATTTTTCATCTATTCCAACTATTGGCTCTCTGTGGTTTTTTTATACGTAATAAATTTTTGATTGTAAAATACACATTCAGTATTAGTCATTTTTAGACTTTACATTACTTAATTATCCATTTTTTTTCCCTAGAAACTATATGACCTAGCCGCTCATTCCAATAGTTCTAAAAGAAAGATATAATTTTTTTAATTAGTGTTAATTTGATGACTGTTTGAATAATTATAATAAAAAATATATAACGATTTCGATCATTTTAGGTTTAATATTATGTCACAAAAATGACTACAATTTTTGTAAGCTTACCCCAAAGGATATACCCTTCAAATTAATATAAAATACATGTGCTCAAAACTTTTACGTGTGAACCATTTTATTCTAAAAACTATATGACGAGACACTTTATTTCAAATAATTAAAATACACTTTTAGAGTTATTATAAAATTTAGGTTTAATTTATTATTATTATTATAAAAATACAAATTTTCAAGGCAAAATGTTGATTATTGACTGAATATCCACATGCAATTATTAAACAGACTAAATATCTACGTGCAATTATTAACGTGCAACGTACGTTCATAGAGACTAGTACTATATTAAAAACATGAAGCTTTTATCGAAATGTTGTTCGTCTTTTTTGCCATTCGTAAATACATTTTACGTTGGATAAAATTATAAATAGATATTAAATGTTTGTTTTCTTATAGACAAAGACTAAAATTTCCTTAAGATTTAAAAGGAAATAGAAGAAGAGAATAATTAGGTTTTAAATTAATTAAGGTCTGTCCATATACCATAATGTCATTTTAGGAGTTTTTTCCCCCTTATTAAAAAGGAAACAAGAATGTATATGTTTAATCACAGTAGTACTTTTAGTTTTTGTGTAACTAATATTTAGGTATTTGAGATCTATTATAAATTTTTCATTTTGACACCATCCCCCCGCGGTAAGGAAGGCATTAAAACAAACTCTTAATCGAGTACTAATTCGAGAAAAGATTCATATTCATATGAAGCTATATGAATGGCCAATAAGAAGTTTTACGGAACAAGTTCTCCATTGACAATAACCAAGATGAACTACTTCACATAACACATGAATATTTTTTTTTATAAGTTAATTTTCTCCATCACATGAATTATCTTTCAAAGATTAATTTTTATGTATCTATCTCAACGGAGGATGAATTATGCCAGCATTCTTTCTTGCTTTAATTGTATGAGTTAGCCGCTTTATCAATGTTGCCTCAAGCATGAATTATTAGTATTTCAAGAGGCCTATGGTTTTAACACTTTTCCTGATGTGTCAAAAAATTATAAAATAATAAATCTCTATTACCACTACCATTGTATGCGGTTGTATTTAAGTATATTAATTTTGAGTGATATGGGTATCTTTGTATTTTCGGCCATGGCCTTTTTCTTTTATATATCCATTCTTTTATTATTTCTCTTCCTCTAAATTCTCTATGTTATGAGTTTTCATTCACAGGTTCTTTTCGAATAAATTTGAGTTGAAAATTTTGGCTGAATTGTACCGCCGATCCGTATGGTGAGTATGAATGAAATTAACTCTATTTCTTTTTGGGCAAAGGTCCAAATATGCCCTTGTATTATACGAAATTGAGCACATTTGATCTTCGTTAATACTTTAGCTCAAATATGCCCTTACCGTCACATAGTTGGTCCATATATGCCATTAGAGTTACACAGTTGGCCCATATATGCCCTTTTCGAAACGGAATTCACCCAAACTAATTAGTTTTCTTTAATTGTATTAAAGTATATTACAAACACTATTTCCTTTTTATTAGTACTTTTTTTCTTTACCTTTCTCTTTTCTTTCTTCTTTTTTCTTTTCTTCTCTTTTTTTTCCTTTTTCTTTCTCCCTTATCCGTTTCCTCTATTACTGATGTCTTCTCCATTTTCGTCACCAATTTCAATTGATAAAACTCATGAATTCCAATTACTAAGAAAATTCTCCCATAAGGTAATCAAGTTCCAATTTCACTGGCCCTCTAAATAAACGAAATTAAATTATTTCAAAAATTATGGTTTAAACTTTAAAATAATAAAAACATCTCAACCTTTAACAATACTCAAAAGACCAAAATATTTAAATTATTTTCAGAAAGATAATTTAATAATTAAAAGTCTAGAGTTCAAGTTGTAGTGTTATAAATTTGAGTTGTTAGTCTTTTTTCAGCAAGACATTTCCTATTTTTTTTTATTAACTATGTAGATTAGAGGTGTACATGGAACGGGTTGGTTCGATTTTTATCAAAATCAAACCAAACCAATTATATCGGTTTGGATTGTTCGGTTTTGTTGGATTTTCGGATTTTTTGTTACATAAATATTATTTCAATCTTACTTTGTTAAATTTTTTAGAACTAAATATATGTTCAGTAAAAATTAAAAAATTGACAAACATATGATCTATAAAAATATTCTTATGGGAGAATTTTCTTAGTAATTAGAATTCATGAGTTTTGTCAAGTGAAATTGGTGATGAAAATGGAGAAGCCATCATTAATGGAGGAAATCGGATAAGGGAGAAAGAAAAAGGGAAAAAAAAGAGAAGAAAAGAAAAAAGAAGAAAGAAAAGAGAAAGGTAAAGAAAAAAAATACTAATAAAAAGGAAATAGTATTTGTAATACACTTTAATACAATTAACTAAAGAGCTAATTAGTTTGGGTGGATTCCGTTTCAAAAAGGGCATATATGGGCGAACTGTGTAACTCTAAGGGCATATATGGACCAACTATGTAACGGTAAGGGCATATTTAAGCTAAAGTATTAACGAAGGGCAAACGTGCTCAATTTCATATAGTATAAGGGTATATTTGGACCTTTTTCGTTTCTTTTATTATATTCTTTTTTTGTTGTAACTTTCTTATTGTACCTTCGACTCATGTTGTCTATGTTGTTATTGATTTGTTGAATTATTTTGGAGGAAGGACAAACCTTCTTTTTTTTTTGCATGTCGGTAACATCTTATTGTTCATAATTAATTAATTATTTACTACTTTTCTTGTGTGATAAATGAAAGCTACTTGGCATTCGCTGGATTATTAATGTAGTAAGTTTCTGGTTATCATTTCCTTGCATATATATGTTGGTTTATTTACTATCCATAGATTACTGCCAAAATAATTGGAATAAGTATGATCTCTGTGTGATTTTCTTTTCATTTATCCTTTACATGAAGGAAAGAACGCTTGATACCGGAAACAAAAAAAGGAAAGAGAGGTCAACGCTATCGTTTAATATTACATATATAAATGATTAGGAATGAACGTGTTCAAATTAGAAAAAAGTAATGAAAAAGTTACAAACTTTAGAAAGATTTATTCAACGTTTAATTATTTTCAACGAAGATCTTAGTGAAATATTATTTGTCTTCTTTACCTTTTGAAAGTAGAGTTCACATCGCACAAAATAATTATTTTATTATTTTTTAAAACACTTAGAGCTTTGACATTAATAATTAAACTATGCCTATTATGTTTTTTCTTATAACCTGAACAATGTAGAAACTCCTAATATTTAGAAATTTAATTCAACTAAGGATTTTTAATCGTTACAAATTTTAATATGGTAACCAAATCGATCTAGAATTCGTTCGCCTTATATGTAGAAGTACTTCTTATATGGTATATACCAGATAAGTATAATTTTTTCTTTTCCGATCTCTCTTGCCCTTCTTAATTTATACCCTTTTCTTTCCATTAGCCTTTTCACCGAGAAGTACACTTTTAGTTTTTTTTTTTTCACTATTTAGCTTCTTATTTCAGTTGTTGGAATCGTATTTTTAAGTAATCAAAATCTGTTAAAAAATTATGATGCATTGACTTTTACTTTGCAGAAGAGAATCGGATTCTCGAATTAGTCAAATTCGTTAATTATTAATGTTGCATTATTTTTCGTCTGGAGTAGAGGTGCAATTTTATTTTTGAGTTGATGTCTGAATTAAATTTTATGCAATCGTATTTATTTTATAAATTTTTTTGGGGATATTTTTTAGCTAGAAATAGATATCTTATTTCATGTTTATTGTTAAACTAAAGAACAACACTTTATTGGAGATGAATTATTTTATCTAATGATTAAAAGTTGATTTTGCTATGATTTTAGAAGAAATCTACTTGTAGACCAAATTTAAGGAGTTTGACAAGCACTTCGCGTTTAAGCATTATGGCATGTGATGGCCTTATCACATCTTGCATGCCTGTTAAATTTACATTATAAATTGTGATTAGCTTCATCTCTTTGTGTTACTTATTCTCACCTTAATGCTCTTCGGCCTCATGCTTTCATGCAAACACGGTTTATAAATTTTAGGATTCTTGTTTCTAACTTTATACATATATATATGTTACTTGATGTCTGCTTCCACGCCAGGTATTTGTCAAATACAGAATTATGAAAGTCTTTTTAGCGGAGGAAAAAAAGATTTTGAAGAAGGTTTTGAAAATTTAGAACTAGAGCCAAAGAGCTAGGAAATTATAAGAGTAATTCCCAGCCTGTAAGGAATCATGACATGTATTTTGAGTTTTGGTAAGATATGTATTTTGCTTTCTTCTTTTTTTAAAATGTAATATTTGATGTTTTTCTTTAGTTTGTTCAAAAATAATTTCTGTTGTTTTTTCTGCTTTTCTCATGGTGTTTAAAATTCTCAATGGAAATTTTCATTGTAATTTAAGTCGGTATTACTTTTTTCTTCAGTCTTAAGAAGTAAATTATTTTTTAAGGAAATTGATTAGTTATTGAAGGATAAATGAGTTAAAAATAATTAATTGATAAAATCACGTTACACTTATCAAGTTATGAAAATAGTAGTTGGTAAAGAATTACTTTAGAATTTATGAGTGTCGCATATTCTTTAATATACCTTACTATTTCATATAAGTCGTTGTTTTGCACACAAATTTTAATCGATGCACACAAATTTTAATCGATTGGCGCGATGTTGCACGTACTCTAAAATTAGTTACACCAAATGGCCGAATGGCGCTCCTCAGCATTAAAATTTCTCCTTCCCTTGCTTCATTTGACATAAGAAAAAAGAAAGTTGGGAGATAGCTAGGGGCATAATTTTCTTCTGCGGTCAACCAAAATTCACACCATTTCACCTACAACATGATTTTGTGCATGTACTCTTTTTGAGGAATCGAGAAAAAAAAAGTTTCCAAGGCAACACTAACACACAAGTCATGCAATTCTTCGCAATGAGCACATGCAATTCATCAAACTGTTCATGAAGTACCCGAGCAACTAGACCATACCAAAGGAATGAAGCACATAAAACTACAAAAATCCCTACACAAAACCAACTTGACTACGAATCATGATTATATTTGTCAATTATCCAAGAGAAAGAAACAATTCATTATTGAATGAGACAGCGTCGAGAGGAACATATCAAAATGAGAAAGAGATGAACATCCATGATTCCCAAGACTTGCTTCCTAATGCTCCCACCTCTGTTAGCTGGAAAAAGCTGGCTACTTCTTGCCTGAGTTGCTGCACACTTTAGCTGTTCAGCAGCCAACAATTTTGACGTCAATCCAGATATTTGAATCTGCAGACAGCAAGTTCAATTTAGGGCAATATTACTCATGCAATAGTCATTTGCCTGGACTAATGATGCTAGCAACTTTATTAAACAGATTATAATAATCTGCCAGAGGCACTAGAAGAATTATACGCCTTACTGGACCTCAGAAAAGAAAAAGGGACGAAATGAGTAAAACAAGAAAAATGCACAAAAAGTATTAGATCCCAGCTGCATTGAAACAGAATCTACAGACCTCCTGCTTTTGCATACAAGATAAGCATCTATATGGGACGTCCAATACTAAGATAGGATCAGCCATTATTGGAAGTTGACAATAAAAATTAATCTGACGCCTTCACAGTCCTAGCAGGTAACATAGAGGTGCATATGAATAAGAAATATAAAAATAATTGTAGGTGAAAATCTAAGAATGTAGCTTGACAAGAAAGTGATATTTCATCCAGTTGGCAAAGACTTATGCCAAAACAACAGCAAGGCATATAGTTATTGAAGCTAAAAGAGAAAAGATATTTCAATAACCATCAAAAACATGAGATATAGTTAAGCAAAACTCTGATAGTGATACATCACATTTTTCTACCTGCTCAAGTGATCCTGAGGCCGGGAAAAGTGTTGCTGCCCTGCTTCGCTTGCATGGAAAGCCTTTGATGCTCCACACGCTGAAGCTGCGATGACAACTGGAGCAAATCGATAGTGGGTCCATCTTCACAAGAAAGTTGATCCTTGTGGTTCACAAAATTTGGTCCTTGAATGATCCCATTGACGCCACAAGTGCTGCTAGGAAATAGTATCTGGTCCAGTCCACCTTCTGCAGAATTGACCCCAGATGAATTGAATGTGTTGGACAGTCTACCTGCTGAATCCTGAGGACTAAGTCCCAGGACTTCTTTAGATGCTTGAGTCACACTGTAACGTGAATTATTGCTTGGGGAAATCAGGGGATGAGCGGCACGAAAAACAGTGGAATGATTTGACGAGCCCCGTGATTGGGATGACAGAAGAGAGAGAGCATTGCTGGAGTTTGATATCCCTGATAGCCCATGAATAGTAGAAGATGTGTCCAAAACATGCAAGACTTCAGATCCAGTTGAGCTGGTGTGGAACAAAGAAGGGGAAACAAAATCTGATCCTCTTATGTCATGCAGAGATGAGATGGTGCTCTCGTTAATTCTGCTCGTTGTTACAGCAGGTTGTCCTTCATCATGGAGAGGTTGACACTGTTTCTTGGCATGATATGACGTGAAAACAGATTTTGGTTGCAACTGTCCATTTGAAAAGGGCATGACAAGTTGAGGGCTACGTTCAACACCATCTTCAACTTTTACATTCTTATACCAGTCATGCATCTCAAATTTTGGCTGATGCAGAAAGCGGACACCAAGTATGTCTTGGCAAGCAAAGGATGATGTCGCTAAAGTTCCACGAAATCTGTTACCTGCAAAACCTGGAGTGTGTTAATGGAACAGTACAGATGAATTTTAAATTTTCTCGAAACATTTCACAAAATACAAAAACACTGAATCCTGGTTGTCCAGAACTCGCTTGGAAGAAACATAAAACTTCATAGATATAAAATTCCCTCCAATACAAAATGCCAAACTTGAAAGATATGAAGGACATAAGATACAAACTTCACATTATAAACTTGTGCAATGAGTTAGTTAAATAAAAAGAATTGATAAGGTAAAAAGTAAAGGATATGTTACTATTAAATTATATTAATATGCACTGCAATTTTAACCCATGTTAAAAGATTTGTGGTACCTAATTGTTGAAAATTCAACAAGTTGGTCTTTCAGGAGAACTGCAATAGATGATGTGACACATGGAATTAAAATAAGATAAATGAAATGGAGAAGTGCAGGATTGTTACGCAGTAAGAAGATACCTAAAAATGAAATGCAAGTTCAATAGAATAGTGATGAGACTATCATTGTTGTACGAATATTGTGTATTAGCAATGTTATTTGGGAGTGAGCCCAATATATCTACAAGATGAATTTTGTAAAAATACAAGTATTGAGATAGATGAGCAGTGATACAAGATTGCACAAGATTAAAAATGATCACATACAACAAAGGTGCAAGCACATAGAAGATAAACTGAGAGAATGTCGCTTAAGATGGTTTCCTTATGTCCTAAGTAGACCTCCTTATGCATCCATTCGTAAGTGTTTACACTACAATGATGGAGTGTGTTAATGAGGTTGATAAAGACCCAAAATCACATGGAGGAAGATCTGTCAACTGACCTACAATTTGAAATAAATATGAACTTAACTAAATACACAACGAAGTCAAAAGATCCATATAGGAATCGCATACTAGTTGAGATTAAGGCTTAGTTGTTGTTACACTTACACTAGGTCCCACGTTTGTTAATCTGGCTACAGACTTATATGTCAGTCTAAAAATAAGTGCATGATCTAGAGAAACTTAATTTTGGAGAACCTCTAATTTATCTTTTAGAAAAAATTATAGGATTGGAATGAAATGAAATGATCCATATAGAGCAGCATGTAATAGAAGATTTCCATGTCCAAAAGATGAAGGTGGTTGAAATGAGAATGTTGAGATGGATGTGCGGGCATACCAGGTTAGATAGAATTAGAAATGAAATTATTTGGGACAAGGTAGGAGTGGCCCTGTGGAGGACAAGTGCGGGAGGCGAGACTTAGATGGTTCGGGCATGTGAAGAGGAGAGGCACAGATGCACCGGTGAGGAAGTGTGAGAGGTTGGCTATGGAGGGCCTAAGGAGAGATAGACGCAGGCCGAAGAAGTATTGGGGAGAGGTGATTAGGCAAGATATGGCGTTGCTCCAGCTTACTGAGGGCATGACCATGAATAGGAGGGTATGGAGGTTGAGAATAAAGGTAAATGGTTAGGTAGCCGTGCGTTGTCCTTGTCTGTAACAGTAGCTTTAGTCCTTGACTTAGTGTCATTTGTGTATTTTCTTATTCCTTGACTTCTGTTATTACTTGTTGTTGCTTTCGTTTCGGCTTTCTGATTGCAGAACCTAGTGTTTGTTTGTATTTTTGCTTCGGTTTTCTGATTGGTGTGCTTGTTGTTGCCCTTCTTTTTACCTTTCCTAAGCCGAGGGTCTACTGGAAATAACCTCTCTACTTTCTTGAAGGTAGGGGTAAGGTCTGCGTACAGACTATCCTCCCCAGACTGCACTTGTGGGATTACACTGGGTTATTTGTTGTTGTTGTCGTTGTTGTTGTTATTTAGACAACCCCAACTAATTTGAAATTGATGCTTAGTTGATTGATTCATAAGTATTATTTATAGCACGTGAATAAACACAAATTCTGAAGTTTAGAACAATAATTCAAATGCATTCACTATCACAAATTTCAAACATTATTTGTTGAAAGAAAGTTTCTTCAAGTTGTTAGATGTCAGATAAACATGGCATTGTTTCCTCTAAAAACAATTAGTGCTAAATACATCCATATAGAGTTTGAGGTTGACATTATCATTCTCTAAACCGTCTTAAAACTATATTTTATATAAAATCCATGATACACAACATTTAGATTAAACAAATTTATACTAATTGATGTGCAATACAACTACTGTAACAACAACAACTGCGCGTCAATCTCAAGCTGCGGGTCTCAATTCAGGAATATGATTGGTAACTAGAAATTTTAGCTCACCTAGTGAGGAATACTTGAGGGATCAGAGAGCTATCACCAAAAGCAGATACTTTGGTTTGGAAAGCATAAAAGGATGGCTGTTTCTGTTAACACTTGGCAGAGTGTTTTATCTAGAAATGGCAGAAAGAATCAGTGGCCTTGAGAATCCTATAAAAACAAAGATGGTGTGTTTCACTTGGATTGCTTTGCATAGAGCAAGTCTTACTCAAGAAAACTACATAGAAGGAGGATCATCACTTGCAGCGGATACTACAAATGTGAAAAGCAGTGGGATCCTCATGTTTTTGCATTGCTCTGTATCCTAGCACTCTGTTGTATGTTTATCAATCTTTTGGGAGTGAAGTGGTAATGCCAAGCAAACTAAAGGAGGTTACCAATAGCTGGAGAAGCAGAGGATGAAAAAGCAGCTCGAAGTTCCGCGGGTACTACCGTACTACTCCGATGTGCATAGTATGGAATGTGGGGATGAAAAGGAACTTAAGATGAGAGCAGTTGTGCAAACTCTAGCTGTTTATAATCCTTGGCTTTTTGGTGTAACAAGAAGGATGTAAATCATTGTGATACCTTGTTTAATATTTTTAACTCTCTGCAATATAGATAGGAGATCAAGTCTTCAATCATGGACAAATTTCCGCACGCTGATTTTGGCAATAATATGTACTAATTAAAAAATGGATTACAGGAAATAGTCTAGAAACTGGTAGTCATGCATCTTAGTGAGTTTCATATTAGAGAGGAAACTATAATATGCAAAATTAAGGACTACTTTTACAGCAAATGACTAAAACAGCCCGAGTGCATACCAGTATGGGGCTTCCTTCGGCGCTCATTATGACCTGCAAGACGTTTCCTGCAGCTCCGTTTGCCATCATCAAATTCAGCCAGCAGATGGAACCTACACGAAAAGCAGCACCAATGATTTACATAAGCTGCAAAGAAGAGAACATATCTTTCTGTAACAAAAAGAAGAAAGACAACAGCTGATTTATACAAGACTTGCAAATAAGGATGCTATTATCAATCAAACTATTCACAGAGATTGAACAAGTATGCTCTAAAAGAGATTGTACACAGTTCACAAATTTGACATACATGTAGCTTGGGATGAAAAGGATTAAAATGGACTAGTTTAAGACTTAGGGGTAGCTAATAGATTGATTGCACAGCCTGCACTATGATTGGCTAATAGATTTTTTTTTTCCAAATTTAGAATTCTGCCTTTGGAGACAAAGTATTAACCTGCTACATTGCTGACAAAACCTTTGCTCAATGCCGTTTACGATAACTTTAGCAGTCTTTGAATGAACCTCACAAACTTTATGCCTCTTGTGATAGTCCTTACAAGAGCTGAGATCCTTCCCACAACCTTGAACCTGACAAAATGGATGGGAACTCGCACCTCCTGCTCTCATTCTCTTGGCTGGAACAATGGACTCAGCAGAAGAGACATTAGGCATAATCTTGGGAGATTTGTAAACATTTGCATCTATTTGATCAAGAAATCTTCCAAGCTTCAAATCAATCAGTGATGAATCTCTAGAGTTTGATTCCACAACTGAGCTTGATAACTTGGAACTAGACTTAGATTTATCTTCCCCAGAATATGCACTAGGACTAGCTGCCACTGAACCAAAAATACTTTGGTCACTGAACATAGTTTTTCTCATCAAATTTTGAGAACCCAATTCAGGAAATCCTTGATTATTAGTACTACCTTCTTGACTTGAGCACATCACATAGCTGTTAGGGGTCTTCAGTTCCCAACCCATTAATCCATTTTTAGCTCGCCCCATTCCATCATTTACAGAAACTGATTCCTCTGATATGAAACCCTTTCCCCCTGAGAGATAGCTCCAAGACTCCATTTTTCCAAGAATTCAATTATTTCTACAATAATTCCCTACAAACCCAATATGCTGCTTTACTCTTCCACACAGGAACCACTTTGAATTTTCAGCTCCATAACCAAAAATACACTTGACAAGCTCAAGAACTGCTGCAAAACTTCATTCTGAAACATTCTTGAAAACCCAGTAAAAGGGAAGTCATTAAACACTATAAAAAGGACAACTGAAAGGAGCTGAAATAGGAGGAAAACCCATAATAACTGTTATCAATCAAGAAGCAAGTAGACAAGTTAAATATTTGCCTCCTTAGTGGAAGCATAAGGAGCTATAGCAAGAAAAAGTACTACACAGTTGGTAAGTGAAAAGAAGTGGTCCAAATATACTAAACATTACAAAATAGAAAGCTGCCAAAATGACAGAAAAATGTGAGAGAACTTGGGAAAGGAGAAAGGAAGTGCTGCAGGGATATGGGTTAAGTGTACCACAAACAAATCAAGTGGGTGAGTTTTTGTGTGTAATTTTGAGATAGGAGTATGATTCAGTGAAAGAGATGTGGCATTATATTTTTGGGGGTACCAGTTCCATGGAATAGTATATGGCTGTCTCTCTCCATTGTAAGAGATAGAATGAGATAAAGCCACTTGTTGCTACTTTCCTTTGCTAGTAGGTAATTTTCTTTCTTTTTTGGTTTAAAATAAAGAAAATGAAAAGAATTAAGCAGCAGACACCACTATCTTCGTAAAAAGTAGGAGAAAAAAACTCAAATGAAAACAATCTTTGTTTTTTTATAAGATAATAATATCCAGAGGAAAAAGTCTCACGTGCTTCACAAAATAAAGGACACTCGTTTCTTATAACATATTTTAATTTCTGTGAGAGAGGCCAATTAGAAAAGGAAATATTTATCTGTATTATTTTTTCATGCTTCATGATTGTGTTTACAATACAGGGAAAAGAGCCAAATATACCCCGTTATTTAGGTATATTGTTTATATTTATATTATGTTATACTATGGGGTCATATTTACCTTTACCGTTAGTTAAACTTTTTAAAAATACCCTCCACCTAACGGAAAGCCACCAAATTAATAAAATAATTATTTTAAAAAATTCATTAACCCAAACCTGTTAAACCCATTATTTAAAAATACGGAACCTAGATTTTTGAGACGTCTTAACACATTTTATTCATTTAGAGAGAGACCGGGAATGATGGTGGAAGTAGGATTAATAAGAACTTATTTTTTTGGTTATTAGTTGTTTACGGTGGTATTAGGATGTCATGTTATCATTTTCGGTTATTTTTTTTGTGTGGTTATAATATGGCATCCCTTTGTCTAATTTAATACACACTGCCAGATAGTTTGTATGTTGGTAACAACTTATATATACTTTAATAATACTTGTGTTTGGTTAATACATTAAGTTAGTGTACTTAGGTTGTTAAGTTGCTTTCCAACTTGTTGGTATACTTTCTTTCATTCTTGATGAATTCCTCGGACTATAGCTTGATATTAAATTGAATCTCCTCTAATTATTTTCTATTTTTTGTTCATTATAAGTTCAGTTGTTACTAAGAATTATGAGTATCCCATCCTATATCTTGGAATCTAACTTTGGTTCTTAATGGGTGATTTGGTGATAATTACTTGTTGCCTAAATGCTTAAAGCAGAATAAGAAAACTATGGTGTGTGAATACTCATCAATAAAGGCTCACTGTTGGAGGAAGAAATACTTCGGTAGCTGCCTTAAGACTCCATAACTGCCAACCTTAGAAGATGCTATAAACATTCAAGTCATGGTGGAAAGAAAATCATGATGAATACTAAGTACAGTTCGACATGGTGGGAAAAAATAAAAGAAAAGGGCCAAATATACCCCTATACTTTCATATATTGTATGCATTTAACCTTCGTTATACTATCGGGCCAAATTTACCCCTATGGTTATACTATCGGACCAAATTTACCCCTACAATCAGCAAACTTTTAAAAATACCCTTTGATCTGTTAAGTAATCCAAAATCTTCCAAATTCCTTTTATTTAAATCACTTGTTGTTCTTCTTGGTCCACTATTTTAATTTTAAAAATTACTATTGATGTGAATGCTAAAGTTACTAGACTATACAAATTATTCATAATTTTTTTTATTACCAATGCACCCATTTCTCTTTTTGTAATAAATAAAATTGATTTAAAATTTTATTTAGTTTTCAATCATATACACATCGTAGAATTTAGTGGGCCTATTTATTGTGTATTATATACAGATGATCATCATGTATGTACATGTATATTCAAATATATTTTGATATTGCCTGGTTAGCATAGAGTTCGATCGACTAACTTAAGAGTGCAAAATTTGTAGGCATTTAATTAAAGCAAAGTTGAATTAGACAATGTAAAGTCTCCAAGTACTTCAACTTCAATCACTAATACTTGAAAAGTCTCCATATATTTGGTGCAACGAATTCATTAAAATTGAGATGTTGTAAATACTTTTAGAATTTAGAAAAGCTGCCTAATTTAGATTTTTCAATTTACTATACTTTGCTTGTTCGGTTATATTATTTAATTTTTTTTCTCTAATTCAGAAAGCAAGTAAATGTCAATTATTTCAAAAATAGTGGACCAAGAAGAACAACAAGTGATTTAAATAAAAGAAATTTGGAAAATTTTGGATTACTTAACAGATCAAGGAGTACTTTTAAAAGTTTGCTAATTGTAGGGGTAAATTTGGCCTGATAGTATAACGAAGGTTAAATGTAGACAATATGAAAGTAGATGAGTATATTTGGCCCTTTCTAGAAGAAAAAAAAGAAATTGAAAAAGGTAGAATATAATAACCATACAATAAGTGACTACGAAGGAGATGACTAATATGTAAGGAAGAAGTGCAGTAAATAAAAGGGGTTTAACGGGTTATTAATGAGTTTTAGAAAAAAGATATTTTTTAACTAGGTGGCTTTCCGTTAGGTGGGGGGCATTTTAAAAAAGTTTAGCTAACGGTAAGGATAGATATGTCCCTATAGTATAACGGAGAATAGAGGTAAACAATATACCAAAGTAGTGGGGTATATTCGACCATTTTCCCTATCATATAATATCAAGTCAAAGCTGACAGAACTCTTCCTTAGACTTAAGTGATTTGCAATGGAATTGAAAAATATAGTATTATTATAATGGACTTTAAGTTTACTACAGTACAATTTTCTTTTTCTTTCGAAAAAAATCCTTGAGATAATTCAACTTTATGTAGTTTGATCATTTAAGTTTGTAGGGACAAAATATAGAAGATAAGATCTTATATGTTTTGTGGGAACGACCGAGGCAGGAAAGCTTTTTTGAAGCACAGTGCTTTTTCATTGTCACTGATACTGTGGACTGGGAAAGAGGTTAGAAGTGAAAGGAAGTGGACAAGAATGTCACTTTGAAGGCGTCATTCTTAACGTTATTTAGAACTTAAGAACTCCCCTTCATTAATGGAGTGGGGAAATATATCATTGATGGCAATTGCCGAAGTTTAGTCATATTCGACGTCGAGACTATTCAATGGCAAAAATGAGGACAACAATTCCTAACAATAACGATATTAGCATTGATAAAATCAGGGTTTTTAACTAGACAGGACCTGGACCAAAACCATATTCATTTACAACAATTGTTTTCATTTTCCATCTCGTAGTAGTATTTACTTTATTTATTTTTCAGGTTATATTCTTTTCCTTCATGTTTTAATTCCTGTACCCATTTTGTGAAGAACAACAAAATTGCTCAAATTAGTAAAGGAATTCAGAAAGCACTGTGCCGGAAAAATTTGTATACGGTCGAAATCGAGCTTGACTACAACTTGATAGATTTGGCTTGGAACGTGGCGATCACGGACTGGAGATTGACCTCGAGTCTCACCAAGCTAGAACCTGAGGTCGAAAGACCTACCCTCAAGGAGCTCGAAAATAACAAACGGAAGACCGAAATATCCGCGACCGGACGGATATTACGGCGGGAATCTCAGCGCACATCGGCAAGGAGCCAACAATTAGCAATTTAAGATATTTTTACCTTTAATAGAAATGTACCTAGAGTAAGACTTCTCTACTATATAAAGGGGGTCTCATAATTCATTGCACACATTGTAACACGCATCCCTAAGCAATATACTTTTATTTCTAGTTCTTATTATCTTATCATTCTGTTCCGGCATCGATTAAAATATTTTTGACTCAAAGGTGATCAACCTTCAAGGCTAAGATTGTTCAACTTGTGTGGTTTGCATTTACCTTTTCATCGTTTATTTCAATATTAATCTGATTTCTCATTTTGTATCAAGTTACATCACGTATCCTTAAAACCACTTATAAATTCAATTGTTATCCGATTTTGAGTGTAAACAGTTTGGCGCCCACCGCGGGGCTAAGGATAATAATGGTTATTTGATATAAATTTCCATAAGACGCACTACTTTACACTTGCTCTTTGAAGTGTCTTTGATTCGAGGCTAAAATACAAAATGTCGAACTCTCAATCAGCATCCCTGCATGTTGACAACGAGTCCGGTCATCAAGGTGAAAATAACAACATAGCGCTCGGAAACGAGGTACCACCTGCTGATCCCATTAAAATTCCGATCGTAGACCTAATTGACGCTAATTCACATGTGGCTATCGATACAAGCTTGCCTACCGACCCTGAAAATAGCATTCGTGGTGGAGCCCGATCGGCAACTCCAAATACAAAAAACGTTGAAGGAGACGGGATTAGTCTACGGTTGATCTTCGAAATGTTGCAGGCTCAACAGGCGGCAATAGCTCAATTACAGAACCAAAGCAGTTCACTGAGCAGAGTCGAGTCCGATCCGCCACAGGAAGTCACCCGCAGGGATGAACCGGTCATAGAAAGGTCAAATGGACATGAATCGGGGGCTAACCCCGAGATTATAAAGATGCTCGAGGAGCTGACAAAGCAGATAGAATCAGGGGAGAAGAAAATCGAAGCTAACGACAAAAAGGTGGAGACCTACAACTCTAAGGTAGACCAAATCCCAGGAGCACCTCCCACATTGAAAGGATTGGATTCCAGGAAGTTCGTGCAAAAATATTTTTCTCCGAGCGCGGCTCCGAAGCCGATCCCCAAAAAATTCCATATGCCCGAAATACATAAGTATAACGGAACAACCGACCCAAACGAGCATGTGACCTCTTACACATGTGCCATCAAAGGGAACGACTTGGAGGACGACGAAATCGAGTCTGTTCGGCTGAAAATATTTGGGGAGACCCTGTCAAAGGGAGCTTTGATATGGTATCACAATTTACCTCCTAATTCTATTGACTCGTTTGCTATACTTGCAAACTCTTTCGTAAAAGCACATGCTAGTGCCATCAAGGTCGAGACTAGGAAATCGGACCTTTTCAAAGTCAAACAGAGAGATAACGAGATGCTCAGGGAATTCGTGTCCCATTTTCAAATGGAACGAATGGATTTGCCGTCGGTCGCTGATGATTGGGTTGTTCAAACTTTCACTCAAGGACTCAATATTCGAAGCTCAGTGGCTTCACAGCAGCTGAAGCAGAACCTGATAGAATACCCGGTTATTATGGTGGGTCGACGTGCATAACCGGTATCAATCAAAAATCAAAGTCGGAGATGATCAACTCGGGGTCCCTTCAAGGTCTGTCTATCCCGTCAGAACCCTCGACAGAGTCAAGAGAGACATCAATCGTGAACCGAGGCCAAACAGGGATCGATACCAGCCATATAATAGAGATCGGAGTAGTAGGTCCGGGCGAAACTCCATGAGAAACAAAAGGAGAAATGACCGAGGTCAAGTCAACCGAGGTCTCATGACCAAAAATGGCTACAACAGGTCCGTCGGGCCTAAAGAAGCACCACGGCTATCGGAATATAACTTTAAGGTCGATGATGCCGCCATTATATCAGTTATCGGGCGCATCAAAGATACCAAATGGCCTCGGCCTCTACAGTCCGATCCAACCCAAAGGGATCCTAACCAGATGTGCAAATATCATGGCACTCACGGTCATAGAAAGGAAGATTTGTCGACATCTAAGAGAGGAAGTAGCCCGTTTATTCAACAACGGGCACTTTTGAGAATTCTTGAGCGGCCGACATTGAAATGCACCAAAGTATCTATCACTAGGGAGAAATGAACTCGAGACTACATTCCGGAAGAAACTTTATCTTTCAACGACGAGGATGCGGAAGGGATCGTGCAGCCCCACAATGATGCACCAGTAATATTTGTACTCGTAAATAAAATTCGAGTTAAATGTGTGTTAATTAATCCAGGTAGCTCAACCAACATCATTCAATCAAGGGTCGTGGACCAACTCGGTCTACAAGACCAAATTGTGCCTGCAGTTCGAGTTCTAAACGGATTCAACATGGCATGTGACACCACTAAGGGCGAAATAACGTTACCGGTAAACACCGTCGGGACCATCCAGGAGACTAAATTTTATGTGATCGAAGGAGACATGAGGTACAACGCTTTATTCGGGAGCCCATGGATCCACAACATGAGGGTGGTGCCCTCGACACTGCACCAGGCACTGAAATTCCCAATGTCTGACGGAGTCAAAACAGTCTACGGTGAACAACCGGGTGCAAAGGAAATATTCGCGGTCAAGGAGGTGATACCGGCATCTGTAATCTCAACACCGAAGGATCCGAACCAGATGGTCAAAAATGGGGCCAAATAGCAATCACTGATACCATCTTCGGCAGATTCGGACAAACAAAGGGAAGTCGAGGATGATGATTATGGGGTTCCCAGATCTTTAATAACCCCCGATGATTCCGACGCCACTAAATCAACGGTCGAAGAGTGGAACAAGTCATACTGCGAGTACGCTTTCCCGATCGAAAGGTATACCTGGGCACGAGGTTAAGCTCCAAACTCAGGGAAAAACTCATTCAATTTCTTATAACTAACGAAGATTGTTTCGCTTGGTCCCACCTTGACATGACAGGGATCCTGTCGGAGATAAACACTCACAAGTTGAGCTTGGACCCGAAGTTTCACCCGGTCAAATAGAAGAAGAGACCCCAGTCCGAGATCAAGTATGCTTTCATCAAGGACGAGGTATCTAAACTTCTTAAAATAGAGTCTATTTGGGAGGACAAATACCCGAATTGGTTAAAAAACATAGTGGTAGTCCCTAAAAAGGGAAATAAACTAAGAATGTGTGTAGACTATAAAGATTTGAATAAGCCATGTCCCAAAGACTCTTTTCCTTTGCCCAACTTTGACCGTATGATTGATGCCACAGCCGGGCACGATATCCTTAGTTTTCTCAACGCCCATTCTGGGTACAACCAAATACGGATGGACACGAGTGATCAGGAAAAAAACATCTTTCATCACTAAATACGGCACATACTATTACAATGTAATGCCGTTTGGATTAAAAAAATCTCGGTGCCACATACCAATACCTAGTAAATCGGATATTCAAGGAACAAATAGGAAAATCAATAGAAGTTTACATATTAGTTAAGTCTCTGCGAGCAGAGGACCATTTAAAACATTTGCAGGAAACCTTCAGCATACTGAAGCGATACAATATGAAGTTGAACCCGGAAAAATATGCTTTTGGAGTTTGGTCGGGTAAGTTCCTCGGATTCATGGTATCCAATCAGGGAATCGAGAGTAATCCCGATAAGATCAAAGCCATCGAAGATATCACGGTCGTGGACAATGTGAAGGTCGTGCAAAGGTTAACCGGGCGCATAGCCGCCCTGGGGCAATTTATTTCGAGGTCATCCAATAAGAGTCACCGATTCTTCGCACTGTTAAAGAAGAAGAATAACTTCTTGTGGACCCCGGAATGCCAACGAGCTTTGGAGGAACTCAAGAGGTACTTATCGAGCCCACCACTGCTTCACGCACCAAAGACAGATGAACAATTATACTTGTACTTGGCGGTCTCGGAGATAGTGGTAAGTGGAGTCCTAGTTCGAGAAGAGCAAGGTACGCAATTTCTAATTTACTATGTTAGTATAACCTTAGCTGAGGCCGAAACTAGGTACCCTCACCTAGAAAAACTGGCGCTCGCTTTGCTAAGCACCTCTAAGAAGCTAAAACCGTACTTCCAATATCACCCCATATGTGTCGTGACTACTTACCCGTTGAGAAATATTATGCATAAGCCCGAACTCTGGGCCGGTTAGCCAAATAGGCTGTAGAAATAAGTGGGTACAATATTGAGTACCGCCCTCGGACCGCCATCAAATCTCAAATTTTGGCAGACTTTGTGGGCGACTTTATGCCGGCCCTAATACTTGAGGTCGAAAGAGAGTTATTGGTTAACTCAGGAACTTCCTCGGGAATCTGTACCCTCTTTACGGATGGTGCCTCAAATGTAAAAGGGTCCGGACTTGGCATCGTATTAAAGCCACCAATATGTAATACAATTAGAAAATCTATTAAGATTGTGAAATTGACTAACAACGAGGCCGAATATGAGTCCATGATTGCAGACCCTGAACTAGCCAAAATCTTGGGGGCAGAGGTGATCAAAGCCAAGTGCGATTCCCTCCTCGCGATAAACCAAGTAAATGGAACATTCGAGGTCAGAGAAGAATGAATGCAAAGATACTTGGACAAGCTACAGGTGACATTACATCGGTTCAAAGAATGGACTCTGCAACATGTACCTCGGGATCAAAATAGCGAGGCTGATGCCCTCGCTAACTTGGGGTCGTCGGTCGAAGACGACGAATTCAACTCGGGAGAAGTCGTACGGCTTATGAGATCGGTGGTGGAAGAAAGCCACGCCGAGATTAAATCAACGAGCCTAACTTGAGACTGGAGGAATAAGTACGTGGAATATCTCAGGACCAATAAACTGCCCTCGGATCCAAAAGAATCGAGGGCCCTGTGTACAAAGGCAGCCCGATTTAACTTGTCCGAAGACGGAACTCTGTTCAGAAAAACATTCGATGGACCACTTGTAATATGTCTAGGACGGGGGATACTGAGTACGTTTTGAGGGAAATCCACGAAGGTACCTGTGGAAATCACTCGGGCGCTGAATCACTGGTCCAAATAATAGTCAGAGTCGGTTACTACTGGATCTACATGGAAAAAGATGCGAAGGAGTTCGTTCAAAAATGTGATGAATGCCAAAGGCACGCTCCGATGATTCATCGACCCGGGGAGCTGCTACATTCGGTCTTGTCGCCATGGTCGTTCATGAAGTGGGGAATAGACATCGTTGGCCCCCTCCCACGGGCACTCGGTAAGGCTCAATTTATATTGTTTATGACTGACTATATTTCTAAATGGGTGGAAGCTCAGGCGCACGAGAAGGTCAGGGGGAAGGCATTCATCGATTTTATTTAGGACCACATCATATGCCGATTCAGAATGCCAGCTCAGATTATATGCGATAATGGGAAACAATTCATCGGCAACAAAGTAACAAAATTCCTTGAAGACCACAAGATCAAAAGGATCCTATCAACACCTTATCACCCTAGTGGGAATGGATAAGCTGAATTTACCAACAAAACCATACTCCAAAACCTCAAAAAGAGGTTAGCCGATGCCAAAGGAAGATGGAAGGAAGTACTACTCGAAGTCCTATGGGCATACCATATGACCTCGAAGTCCAGTACCGGGGCTACCCCGTTCTCTTTGGTTTATGGTGCCGAAGCTTTGCTACCGATCGAGGTCGGAGAACCAAGTATCAGATTCCGATATACAACAAAGGAATCAAACAACAAAGCTATGAGTGCGATCCAGGAGCTATTAGATGAAAGGCGCGAAGTCGCCCTTATCCAATTGGCCGCACAAAAACAACGAATCGAAAGGTATTACAATCGAAGGGCCAACCTTCGACACTTCAATACCGGAGACTTGGTATTAAGAAAGGTCATATTGAACACCCGAAAGCTGAATGAAGGAAAATTGGGCCAAAACTGGGAAGGACCGTACCAAATTATCGAGATCACCAGAAAAGGATCCTACAAACTCGGAACAATGAGCGGCGAACAACTACCGAACAACTGGAATATAACTCGCTTGAAGCGATATTACTGCTAAGGTACGACACCGTTCTTTCTTTTATTTACATCTTAAACTAACGCTTGTAGGTAGCCAACAAGGGACAATACAAGATTTTAGGTCTGAAAGCACGCGTTGCACTCTTTTTCCCTTGAACCGATTTTTGTACCAAATGGGTTTTATGAGCATGAACTCCCTCGAGTTCCTTGGCCAAATTTTCTTGACCGGAGACCGCCGAGCTCAGCTGAGTCTGGAGCTCCTCGATATTTTTGGCCTGTACCGAGGCCTTTTCCTTTGCAGCCCGGAGCTGGACCTTAGTCGAAACCAATTGTGCCCGGGCAGTCTCCTTTTCCGAGGCCAGGTGGTCCATGTTTCTTTTCCATTCTTCGGCCTCAGCTTTCACCGTATCCACCTCCCCCTGAACCTGCTCGTTCTGGTCAAGTTTTTGTTGAACCTACGATTTCGGATTGTTAGCCACCGTGTCTGACTCATTATCACTAACTTCAAATACTCTTCTTACCTGCTCGACCAGGTCGGCATGCTCCTTCCGAGCCGCTTCTAGCTCAGCCTGGAGTTTCTCACTTAGAAACTTGTAAGCATCCTTTTTCTCAGTAAGCTCCCGAGTCTCAGCTTCTCGTGATAGTTTAACTCTTTCCGATATCGGAGAAAAGTTTCATAATGAAGCACCGAGGCCTGCAAACACAAAGAGAAATGTTACGATTGTTTGCAACTTAATCTAAGTACATAATAAAGAGGCATTCGAAGTTACCCGATTTAACACATGTTGAGCTTCGTTAAACAGGCAGGGCGCTTCCACCTCGTCCATCTTGGCCAGATCCTCTTCGGTCACCAGACACCGAAGATAGCTGCCAACCCTTACTGAGGCGGAAAGAACCTGGAAATCCTCCGGGATAGACATAATGATTGACTGTTTCTGGTCAGGATCTGCACTCGGAGCTGGAAACCAGTCTACTAATCTCGGACTTGAAGAAGGCCCGCTGGCTCTTGAAAACGGTATCTTCTTTGGTACCGGTAAGTCACCTAACCCGGTGACGTCCTCCGAGGCGGTAGAATCTAAGCCATCGAAGAAGTTATTGAAAGAATCGACCGCCCCTTGAGGCCCCTCATTTGGGTGTCCTTTCAGCATTTGGGCCTCGTTGATCATGGAGTCAGTGAATGAAGGTGACCCGGATAGATCTATCACTCCATGTGCATCCTTCGGGACATTTTCCTCTGCCCGAGAAGTACCGGCCGTGGTTTCTTTATCGACCTTCCTAGACTGGGGCAAAATGGCCTCATCCCTCCCTGGTTCGGAGGCCTCAGCCACTGCCTCTTCATCGACCTCCTTGGTTTGAGGTAGTTCAGTACCGCTTCTCACGCGGGTCATCAGCTCGGAAGTTTAGGAATAATCAGAAAATTAATGTTTGGGAATATTGAGATTTCTAAGGTACGAGGGTAGAAGGTTTGAAAGTAATATTTTGAATGAGCTAATGAGGGGGTATTTATAGTGTCTCAACGACTGTTCATATCTGGGAATGGCCGACCGGCGGCTGACAGGCATTTAATGCCATTAAAACTTGACTGACGAGACGTTTTAACTGTTTTGTCATTTTTATCGCAAAATATCGAGGTCACGATCGGAAATTCATGTCGTTTCTTGTTGTCTACTCTCCTAAAAATGAGGGGACTATCTGTATACGGTCGAAATTGAGCTCGACTACAACTTGGTAGATTTGGCTTGGAACGTGACGACTACGGACTGAAGATTGACCTCGAGTCTCACCAAGCTAGAACCTGAGGTCGGAAGACCTGCCCTCGAGGAACGTTGAGTCCGGTCTCGACCTTAGCCTCGAGCGAGCGTGAAAATAACAAACGGAAGTCCGAAATATCCGCGACCTGGCAGATATTACGGCGGGAATCTCGACGCACATCGGCAAGGAGCCAACAATTAGCAAATCAAGATAATTTTGCCTTTAATAGAAATGTACCTACAGTAAGACTCCTCTACTATATAAAGGGGATCTGATAATTCATTGCACACATTGTAACACGCATCCCTAAGCAATATACTTTTATTTCTAGTTCTTATTATCTCATCATTCTGTTCCGGCATCGATTAAAGCATTTTTAACTCAAAGGTGATCAACCTTCAAGGCTAAGATTGTTCAACTTGTGTGGTTTGCATTTACCTTTTCATCGTTGATTTCAATATTAATCTGATTTCTCATTTTGTATCAAGTTACATCACGTATCCTTAAAACCACTTATAAATTCAATTGTTATCCGATTTTGAGTGTAAACAAAATTATACTAAAATGAACTTAAACTATGGAAATTTTATATACGTATAATGTGCTTCTGTACAAGCTTAAGAAACTCGGTCCATTCAAGTGGGAAATAAAAATGAATGAAGGAAATAGAAAAAGTCATTTACCCTTCTTTTCCTTTTCTTTTCCACTTATTCATTTTCCTATTTCCTTCTAATTTCCATGTTCAAATATAATAGATAATATAAGAATGGTGTGAATATGTCTTTTTATAAAATGCAATTTAAAATGACAATATTTCTTAAATCATAGTGTTGGGTGTGCGAACAAAAGTCTCACATTGGTAGTTAAATAGATTGAGAGTGTGAAGGGGTCTCTTAATGGTGTGAGGCCTTTTGGAGAAACCGTGCATGCTTGGTCCAAAACGAACAATATCACGTCATGTTAAGAGTATTATTGGGTCGTTTTAACCCAACACATAGCTAGATTATTTTTCCATCTAACTGACAAAATAAAGAAGATCAATTAATTATCAAGCTTATAAAATTTCCCCAAATAGACTAAGCTTCAAAGCTTTGTCTTCTTGTTTCTTTTCTTTTCCGTTATCTAAATTCTAACTTTCCGTTTCTTTACTCCTTATAATCAATGGAAAAGAAAGAAAAAAACCTTTTATCGAAAAAGAAAAATACTGATTTGTGATAAGAAAAGACACTTGGTACTTCTAATCCTCGCGTATATGAACTAGGAATGCATGTGGTCTGTCCACCAGCATCATCCAAGATACACAGGCTAAATAATATATATATATATATATATATATATATATATATATATATATATATATATATATATATATATATATATATATATATATATATATATATATATATATATATATATATATATATATATATATATATATATATATATATATATATATATATATATATATATATATATTTGTCTTATTAGCTTCTTTATTTTTTTTGGGTTTTTTTTAAAAGAAAAAAAGGATGGGGTGGAGTTGTTTCAGTAACGGGGAGGATAATCTTCCAATTTTATCTGTTTTAATTAGTAGTTTAAACCTTATGTATGGATTATTACAGAAGTCATGATTATAACCTCACTCATGGTGGTAGCATCAGGGGCGAAGCTATGTTGGCCCAAGGGTGGTCAACTGATCACTATTCGCCGAAAAATTATATTAGTAGCCTTAAAAAGTGTAGTACTCGACTAGATTATTAGTAGCCTTAATAAGGCATACAATTCGATCCAAAAATTTGAAATATTTACCCGATTCGAACTTTAAAATCCGTCCCGATCCAATTTAGTTCGGATTGGATTCAGATTGCATTTTATAAAATACGAACTCTGAATTTACAATCCGAAATGTGCTAAATCTGATCCAATCCGACCGATGCGCAACCCTAAAAAAGACTCCTAAAAGGAATAAATCTCCTTAATATGCCATATCCTTTTCTTGAAAGATTAAGGATCTCTGCTTCTCACAATAACACAACAAATATCCACGATGTAGTCATTAAAGAGTTTTGTTTAGGAGGAGATTTTTCTCTCGATTTTTTTTCCTTTTATATTAGTTTTATCATATGTAGGTCAATTGACCAAACCATATTAAAGTTTTATATCTTTTTCGCAAAATTCTCTTTGTTGTCTGATTTATCGTCCACCAAACTTTTTATTGTTAGCTTCCGCATCTACCATGTTATTTTCGATCCCAACAAAATCTACATAAATTCTAAAGGGGCATTTCAGGAATACCACTGTATACGATTAAAATCGGGCCCACTCGATTTACTATTTGACTGAGACTGGGAGTTTGCATAGAAAGATGGCCTTGTAACGGAATAGGCCATATCACGAGGATAAGGTACCGAGTTCAAAACCGAGGTACCTGTCAAGATCGAGGCTAGTAGCGATCGAAGCCAAACAAGACATACATCGAGCAACATCGAAGATAGCACAATAACAGAAAGGCGAGATATCCATGATTGGTCGAGGATCACAACGTAAACCTCGGTGAATGGTCGAGGATCATGGTGTAAATTTCGGAATGGATCAAATCAGAAATGGTTAATTAGCTAATCATGAGATTTCATTATGTAATTAGAGTTATACCATAAGTAGAACTCCTCTGCTATATAAAGGGGAGTATTAACCATTTGTAAGACATTGTTCTCACGTAAAAAAGCCAACATAACGCTCTCTCTTTAGCTTATACTCTCTTGTTCATCAGCTTGCTTTATATTTAACCATTTTGGTGTCAATCAGTTCGAGGGCACCCTAACTCGAGGGCTAAATTCCATTTCAATACTGGTTCGGTTTATTTTATATTTCATTTCTGTTATTAATCTTCATATTTGTATCAGTATTAAGTAAAATCGTGTATCCTTAGAACCTCATTATAAGTTCAATTATTATCCAATTTTAAGGGTAAAGAGTTTGGCGCTCACCGTAGGGCTAAGGATAATAGTGATTGCTTAATACTAATTTCGATAACACACATTGCGTTATACTTGTTCTCTTAAGAATCTTTGTTTTCAGGACAAACATGTCAAACTTACAAGCAGCACCTACACATGGTGACAACAGCCTCAGATCTCACAGGAAAAATGACAACATAGCCGCCCCAGGAATCGAGGTGCCTCAAGCCGACCTCGAGGGAGCACCAATTGCAAATATCGTCGATGTCAGTTCACATGTCGCCCTAAATGAGAATTTGGGCATTGAGCCCGAAGGTAGTATACGCAGGGAAGTTCGATCAGGTGGTTGAGGTACGCAGGGCAGAGAAGATGGTGGAGTTAGCCTCCAATTGATATTCGAAATGTTACAGGCTCAACAAGCCGCTATAGCACAACTACAAAATCATCACCGAACACCGAGTAGGATCGAGCCATAAGTCGTTCACAGGACTAGGCCTGTGCCAGAAAGGTCGAACTCTAACGAATCGGAGACTGACCCCGCCATTATGAAAATGTTTGAGGAGCTCACTAAACGGATTGAATCGGGAGAATAGAAAATCGAGGCAAATGACAAGAAAGTGGAGACATACAACTCCCGGGTTGACCAAATACCAGGGGCACCGCCGATTCTAAAAGGTATGGATTCAAAGAAATTTGTACAGAAGCCCTTCCCACCAAGTGCGGCACCGAAACCCATTTCGAAGAAGTTCCGAATGCCAGAAATTCCTAAGTACAATGGGACCAACTACCCTAATGAACATGTTACTTCTTATACATGCGCAATAAAGGAAAATGACTTAGAAGATGATGAGATTGAATCTGTTCTACTGAAAAAATTTGGAGAAACCTTGTCGAAAGGAGCAATGACATGGTACCACAATTTGCCGCCTAATTCCATCGATTCATTCGCCATGCTTGCAGACTCCTTCGTAAAGGCACATGCCAGAGCAATAAAGGTTGCGACTAGAAAATTGGACCTCTTCAAGATGAAACAAAAAGACAACGAAATGTTTAGGGAATTCGTATCTTGGTTTCAGATGGAACGCATGGAACTACCACCGGTCACAGATGATTGGGATGTTCAGGCCTTTACTCAAGGTTTGAACGAACGAAGTTCGGTGGATAACGACAGCTAAAGCAAAATTTAATTGAATATCCAGTGGTAACCTGGGCCGATGTATATAATCGGTACCAATCGAAGATCAGTGTCGAGGATGATCAATTGGAGACCCCTTCCAATTCCGCTTATCCAAACAGGCCCGTCGGCAGAACTCAAAGGGATATCGACAGAGAACCCCGGTCGAGTAGAGATCAGTATCTACCATACAACGCAGATCGTAGAAACAACGGCCCAGGATGCAATCCCATCCGAAATAATCAAAGGAATGATCGAAGACAGTGCTCTAGAGGGCTCATGAGAAAAAGTGGCTTCGATAAACATGCCAATCCACAGAAGCACCACGATTGTCAAAATACAACTTCAGCATCGACGCATCAGGTATTGTGTTATCCATTGGGAGAATTAAAGATACTAGATGGCCCATACCCTTACAAATCGATACATCCCAAAGGAACCCCAATCAAACATGCAAATACCATGGTACACATGGTCATAAAATCGAAGACTGCAGACACCTAAGGGAGGAGGTGGCCCGTCTGTTCAACAAAGGTCACCTTCAAGAATTCTTGAGTGACCGAGCTAAAAACCATTTCAGAGACAGAGACACAAACAGGAAGAACCACAACACGTGATTCACATGATCGTTGGTGGGGTCGATATACCACAAGAGCCCGTGTTCAAACGCACTAAAATATCAATCACCAGAGAAAAATGAACTCGAGACTATGTGCCAAAAGACGCTTTATCATTCAATGATGTGGAAGCAGAAGGGATCTCACAACCCCACAATGATACTTTGGTAATATCTATCCTTGTGAATAAAATTCAGGTTAAACGTGTTTTAATTGATCCAGGAAGTTCGGCCAACATTATTCGATTTAGGGTAGTGGAGCAGCTCGGCCTACAAGATGAGATCGTACTCGCAGCTCGGATTCTCAATGGCTTTAACATGGCAAGCGAAACAACTAAAGGTGAAATCATCTTACCAATAAATGTAGCCGAAATTATTCAAGAAACAAAGTTCCATGTGATCGAAGGTGATATGAGATACAACGCACTACTCGGAAGACCCTGGATTCACAATATGAGGGCGGTCCCCTCAACCCTTCACCAAATGCTGAAGTTCTAACACCGGATGGAGTAAAAACGGTGTATGGGGAACAACATGCTGCCAAAGAGATGCTCGCGGTCGACAAAGTGATACCGATATCGGTGCTTTCGTCAACAAAAGGATCGGAGTCCAAAGGAAAATAAGAAGCTAAATAGCAACCACATCTACCAGCCTCGACTCAATCGAAGAAGCAGGGAACAGACGAGGATGATAACTATTGGATCCCTCGATCTTTCATAATCCTCGAGGATTCCGACGCCACCAAATCGACGGTCGAGGAGCTGGAGCAAGTCGTACTGATCGAGAATCTACCCGATCGAAAGGTATACCTGGATACGAGGTTAACCCCCGACCTCAAGGAAATCGCTAAACATCGATTGAGCTTGGACCAGAAGTTCCGCCCGGTAAAACAATAGAGAAGACCCCAGTCCGAGGTAAAACATGCATTCATCAAGGACGAGGTAACCAAACTTCTCAAAATAGGATCCATTTAGGAGGTAAAGTATCCCGAATGGTTAGAAAACGTAGTCGTAGTCCCCAAAAAGGGAAATAAACGTAGAATGTGCGTAGACTATAAAGATTTAAACAAAGCATGTCCTAAAAACTCTTTTCCTCTGCCGAATATCGATCGCATGATCGATGCCACGGCCGGCCACGAGATCCTTAGTTTTATCGATGCCTACTCTGGGTACAATCAAATACAAATGAACCCGGAGGATCAGGAAAAGACTTCGTTCATCACTGAGTACGACACCTATTGTTATAATGTAATGCCGTTTGGACAAAACAATGTTGGTGCCACTTATCAACGCTTAGTAAATCGAATGTTCGAAGAACAAATAGGTAGGTCAATGGAAGTTTATATTGACGATATGCTAGTTAAGTCCCTGTGAGCAAAAGACCATTTGACACATTTGCAGGAGACCTTCGATATACTAAGGAAATACAACATGAAACTCAACCTGGAGAAATGTGTATTCGGGGTTGGCTCGGACAAGTTTCTCGGCTTTATGATATCAAATCAGGGTATCGAAATCAACCTCGATAAGATCATGGCGATCAAAGACATCACCGTCGTGGATAATGTTAAGGTCGTACAAAGATTAACAGGGCGCATAGCCGCCCTTGGCCGATTCATCTCGAGGTCTTCAGATAGAAGTCGTAGGTTCTTCTCACTGCTAAAAAAAGAACAGCAATTTTGCATGGACCTCGGAATGCCAACAAGCATTGGAAAAACTAAAGCGGTACCTCTCGAGCCCGCCACTGCTTCATACTCAGAAAGCGGACGAACAACTATACGTGTACTTAGTAGCCTCAAAAATCGCGGTAAGTGGGGTCCTAGTTCGAGAAGAGCAAGGTACGCAATTTCCTATTTATTATGTTAGTCGAACTCTAGGTGAGATCGAGACCCGGTACCCACACTTAGAAAAATTAGCGTTTTCCCTAATAAGAGCCTCTAGGAAATTAAAACCATATTTTCAGTGTCACCCGATCTACGTGGTAACTACTTATCATCTTCGCAATATTTTGCATAAACCCAAACCTTCGGGCCTATTGTCCAAATGGGTCGTCGAGATCAGTGGGTACGATATCGAGTATCAACCCTGAACGACCATCAAATCTCAAATTTTAGCAGACTTCGTGGCCAACTTTATGCCAACCCTCATAACTGAGGTCGAAAAGGAACTATTAATAAAATCGGGTACTTCATCGGGGGTGTGGACCCTCTTCACAGACGGCGCTTCAAACGTGAAGGGGTCCGGGTTAAGTATCGTTTTGAAGCCACCCACGGGTAATACAATTAGACAAGCTATCAAAACTGCCAAGTTAACTATCAATGAGGCCGAGTATGAGGCCATGATTGCAGGTCTCGAGCTAGCTAAAGGTTTGGGAGCAGAAGTCATCGAGGCCAAATGTGACTCCTTGCTTGTAGTAAACCAAGTCAACAGAACCTTTGAGATTCGAGAAGCTCGAATGCATAGATACTTGGACAAACTACAGGTGACTCTACATCGGTTTAAAGAATTTACTCTACAGCATGTGCCTCGAGAACAAAACAACGAGGCCGATGCCCTCGCAAATTTGGGGTCATCAGTCGAAGACGACGAGATTAACTCGGGGACTGTCGTACAACTTTCAAGCTCAGTAATCGAAGAAGATCATGCCGAAATCAACTCCACAAGTCTGATATAGGATTGGAGGAACAAATATATCGGATACCTAAAGAACGGGAAGCTTACATCAGACCCTAGGGAATCGAGGACTCTACGTACGAAGGCTGCACGATTCACATTGGCCGAAGACGGAACACTGTATAGAAGGATGTTTGATGGACCATTGGCAATATGTTTGGGACCAGGAGATACCGATTACGTCCTACGAGAAATCCACGAGGGCACCTGTGGAAATCATTCCGGTGCCGAATCATTGGTTCACAAAGTCATCAGAGCATGATACTATTGGGCCGATATGGAAAAAGATACAAAAGAGTTTGTTCGAAAGTGCGACAAATGTCAAAGGTATGAGCCGATGATTCACCAACCTGGAGAGCAACTCCACTCAGTCTTATCCCCTTGCCATTCATGAAATGGGGAATGGATATCGTCGGCCCTTTACCATCGGCCCCAGGTAAAGCTAAATTTATTTGGTTTATGACTGACTATTTCTCTAAGTGGGTTGTAGCGCAGGCTTTCGAGAAAATTAGAGAGAAATAAGTCATAGACTTCATCTGGGACCACATTATATGTCGATTCGGGATACCTGCCAAGATCGTATGCGATAATGGAAGGCAGTTCGTCGGCAGCAAAGTGAAAAAATTTCTCGAAACTCACAAAATAAAGAGAATTCTGTCGACGCCATATCATCCTAGTAGGAACGGACAGGCCGAATCGACAAACAAGACCATCATTCAAAATCTCAAGAAAAGATTGAGTGACGCTAAGGGAAAATGGAGAGAAATATTTCCCGAAGTCCTTTGGGCGTATCGAACAACGTCAAAATCCAGTACGGGGGCAACACTATTTTCTTTAGCATACGGCACCGAAGCTCTGATCCCGGTTGAAGTTGGGGAACCCAACGTCAGGTTTCGATATGCAACGGAAGAGTCAAATCACGAGGCTATGAATACAAGTCTCGAATTGCTAGATGAAAAACGGGAAGCCATCCTTGTTCAAATGGCCGCACAAAAATAACGAATCGAAAGGTACTACAATCGAAGAGCCAATCTTCGACACTTCAAAATAGGGGACTTGGTTTTGAGGAAGGTCACCCTCAATACTCGAGGCCCAAACGAAGGAAAACTTGGTCCGGAGTGGGAGGGACCGTATCAGGTCCTCGAAACCATCGGAAAGGGATCCTACAAACTTGGCACGATGAACGACGAACAATTACCAAACAATTGGAATATATCACTCCTCAAACGATATTACTGCTAAGGTACGACCTTCTCCATTTTCATTTATATTTCATACTAACCATTTGCAGGTGTTTAATCGAAGACATCGAAGGATTCTTTAAACACAGTCCTTAGGTCTGAAAGCACGCGTTGCACTCTTTTTCCCTTAGACCGATTTTTATCCCAGATGGGTTTTTCCGGCAAGGTTTTTTAACGAGGCAACCATTGTTCATGCTAACTTAGAGCAATTCAACAATATCCGAGACTCTTTTACAATCAACCTCGAATACTGGGGGGCATCGCCTTCGGATAGTTACAAGAAAAATACTTCGTGTGAAAAGGGTCTCGATAAGTAAATTTTGTAGAGGACCAAACAGTCAAGTGAACCGTGTCCATGTAGATTACTCGAACCCTAATGGAAAAACACGTACGCATGTATAATCTATTGAAAGAAGTATTTTTCCTTACCAGATGTTCCATGCTTCAAAAAAACTTATACTTTACAATTTCATACTTATGATCTATTATGGAAACTGGCTTAAGGGCCGATCACAGTGGAAGTTCAAACAATTTACCGGATACTGCCGTCCAAAAAATCGACATGATCAAATTACTAAACCTCAAAATTGTAAGAGCTTAAAAAGACAATCATCAATTTTATAGGCCACAGCCACTCCACTCGGGGACTGATACTTCGAACAAGTTCTAAGTATAACAGGGGAATAAGACCAAAAGGCAAATCCCAAATTAAAGGCGGTTCGGAGACGTCCGATTTCCATTATTAAACAGGCCTTCGAATATTTTCACAAACCGGTTAAAAAGGCTACCCTCGGCTAAATTTCTAAGGGTCTCGATAATATCGATCCTCGAAAACCCTAATGGGTACAAAGTCGTTCAAACTCTCGAACAAATTCTTTATTTTATGCTAAGGCATTACGAAACAAAGTATCTCGATAATATCGACCCTTGAAAATCCTAATGGGTACGGAACCGTTCGAACTCTCGAGCAAATCCTTTAATTCGTGCTAAGGCATAACAGAATTTATATGATTAAACAATAAACTTTTCAAGCCGAAAAGGGGGAGAAAGCCATTCTTTTTGCTATGGCCGTATCAACCTAATTCAAGAGCCTAAAGGGCTAGTTTATTTTTGAGAAATCATCCTCACTCTATTAAAACCTAAGGGTCACATTACTCCGAGTTCGAGCAAGTACTCACTCGATTATAAAACCTACACTAGTTCGGCTTCGATCAAATTGCCTAAGCCTCAGACTTATGAACAAAATTTTCACAAGGCATAAATGAAATAAAGACAAGTCGGAAAGGAAAGAGATCTTTATATATATGAGAATATTTACAAGGTACGATCAGGATCCTATACAAAAGATCAAAAGTGAAAAATCCTAAGGTTCCTGATCTTCTCCGGGGGCAGCTTCTTCTCCATCAAGGTCCTCCCCATTCTCAGACCCGCTCTTGCTACCATAATCATCATCATCATCGGAAATGGCCAGCGCTCCATCTTCGGCTTCATGCTCTCTAGCCTTTACTATCTCGTTGGTAAGATCGAAACCTCGAGTGTGGATCTCCTCGAGGGTTTCCCTCAGAGATTGGCATTTGGCGAGTTTGACAATCCAATATGCTCGAGTTTGAGCGGTCTCGGTTGCCTCTATCGCTTGGACTTGAGCGGCTTCAGCATCGGCTTGATAGATGACCACAATTGCCTCTGCCTCGGCCTTTGGCTTTTCGGCTTCAGACTTGGCCTTTGCAAGTTCGGAAGCCAACCGAGCCTCGAGCTCCTTTTTTTTTGCCTGAATTGAGATTTTCTCCTTCATGCCTCGAAGCTGACTTTCGGCCGATGACAATTTGGATAAAGCAGTCTCTTTTTCTGCAGCGAAGCGATCCATGCCTTCTTTCCACCCCAAGGTCTCCGCCTTCATCATGTTGACCTCCTCGCGGAGCTGCTCGATCCTCGTGGAGCTGCTCGATCCTCTCGACCTTGTGCTGGAGTTATAAGATTGAAATATTAGCCACCGTTCCCGAATCGAGCCCATGAGCTTTTAAGATTTTCATTACCTGCTCGATTAGGTCGGTCTGATCTTGGTGAGCCTTGGCCAACTCGGCTCGGAGGTCCTTGGTCTCCTCTTCTTTTTGCCCACAGAGAAGTTTAAGGGCATTCCTCTCCTCCGTGAGCCCTTGGAGGTCGGCCTCACACCGATTCAGCTCAGCTCGAGACCGAGAAAATGCTTCCCTATAAAGCCTCGAGGCCTACACAGAAAGAAGAAAAGAAGTTACACAGGAAGAGAAGAATGAACACAAGTGTAACACCAACAAGGGGTGTTAAGGCTTACCCGATTCAAAGCTTGCTACGCTTCGTTGAAAAGGCTCGATGCCTCACTCGAGTCCTTCCTCGAGACCTCCAAGTCACTCAGGCCGGTAGCATCTTCGACCCCAGTAAAGTAATCACGGAAGGGATCTTCCCTTCCATGGGCTCCTTCGATGGAGAGGGTCTTCAAGGCCCGAGCCTCTTGAATCATCTCCTCGGAAAACGAGGGGAGCTGCGGGGAACCTCCAATTTCGATTGCCCTAAGTGGAGCACTTGGGGTGTTCTCTCCATCTTGAGGAGCCTCGAGAATGGCCTCGACAACCGTACCCACCGTTGGCTCAGTGTGGTAGGGGCATTTTCGATCCTCGATGACTCCGGGACTTCGCCCAAGTCTCTTCCCGAGACGCCCTCATCTCGAGACAGAGTCTCTGCAGCCTTCACCGATTTAGTGGCCTTTGGGGCCTTGGTGCTCATTCCCACTCGGGCTACCAGCCCGGAGTCGTCTTCCTCCACTCCTTCGTCTTCTTCCCTTAGACATCGAATAGACTCTACGGTTAGGTGGATGATGTTCTTCCTCGGCTTACGAGCCTTCTTCTTCTTAGGTTCTGGATCCTCAGAGGGTGAGGACTTTTTCCTCTTTTTTTCCTTCGCCGGTTTCGATGCCGGGATCGAAGTCTCCCCCTCACTAGATAGGGGCCTCATAATACGATCTTTGCCAAGGCCTGTATGAAAGGAAATTAAGTAAGAAATGCTTTGATAAAATCATTAAAGACGTGGAAAAGGGGCTTACCATGAGTTTTGGCTTCCCATCAGCCCTTTGATAAATCGTGCCATGAGAGCTCGGCATACGAATAGGTCGAGGCCAGGTCCTGAACCCAGCTTTTGAGGTTAGAAATTGCACCGGACATCCAAGCGACCACTACATCACGGAAGGGGATATCGATGAGAAGAAGCAAAAGAGCAAAACAATAAATAAGAGCTAACTATAGGATTATACTTATGCTTCATATTTCATTTCTCGGGAAATGGCATCTTCTCGGCCGGGATTAGGTCGGAAGTCTTGTCTCGAACGTATCGGCCCATCCAGCCTCGGTCCTTGTCCTCGTCTAAGCTAGAGAATAAGACTTTGGTAGCCCGGCGTTGAAGTTTTATTAACCCGCCTCGATAGAGGCGGAGACTGTATAACCTGATGAGGTAGTCGAGGGTGAAAGGCATCCCCTCGACTTTGCTCACAAAGAATCGGAGCAGAATCATAATTCGCCAAAAGGAATGATGGATTTGGCCTAGGGTTATTTGATATTAACGGCAAAAATCAACGACGGCGGGGTCGAGAGGGCTTAACGTGAAAGGGTAAGTATAAACACTTAGAAACCCTTCCACATGGGTGGTGATGTCCTCTTCGGGGGTCGGGATCACCACCTCTTTGCCCTCCCAGTTGCAATCTTTCTTTACCTGCTTAAGGTATTCCTCAGTTATCGAGCATATATATATCGACACTGGCTCGCATCGACGGGGAATCGACGAGGTTTTATCGGTCTTAAAATCAGAAGTGAGGACACACACCCCGGGAACACACTCCTCGGGGCGCGGCTTCGCCGGTGTCTTGTCGCCGGCCTACCGTGATGAAGAAGCATTTTCCTTTTGGGGAATAATTTTTGATTTTTTGCCATTTTTGTATGGATTTGAAGTTAAAAATAGATGGAGATGATAAGATTTGGTGTTGAGAAGAGGTTAGCAGTGGAAATCATAGATTTGTAGATGAAGAAATTAGAAGATAGAAAAAGCTTTGGAGATTGGAAACGTGAAAGTAAAAGTTCAAAATGGTGGAGATAAGGGCTATTTATAAATTTCAAAACGACGGTTCAATATTGGCGGTAGCCGACTATCGACTGACGTGCATTTAATCCCTTGGTAACTGTACAGATGGGACGTTTCAGTCACTTCCGTCGCTTACATCACAAGGATGACATCATGACAGGTCGAGATAGAAAATCAAAGGCTCAATTCGTTTCTTGTCATTACACTCCAAAAAATATGAGGGGACTATCTGTATACTGTTAAAATCGGGCCAATCCGATTTAACTATTTGACCGAGACCGGGAGTTTGCATCGAAGGATGGCCTCATAACAAAATAGGCCATATCACGAGGATAAGGTACCGAGTTCAGAACCGAGGTACCTGTCAAGATCGAGGCTAGTAACGATCGAAGCCAAACAAGACAGACATTGAGCAACATCGAAGATAGCACAATAACAGAAAGGCGATATATCCGTGACTGGTCGAGGATCACAGCGTAAACCTCGGTGAATGGTCGAGGATCATGGCGTAAATCTCGGAACGGATCAAATCAGAAATGGTTAATTAGCTAATCATGGGATTTCCTTCTGTAATTAGAGTTATACCATAAGTAGAACTCATCTACTATATAAAGGGGAGTATTAACCATTTGTAAGGCATTGTTCTCACGTAAAAAAGCCAATATAACGCTCTCTCTTTAGCTTATACTCAAGCCAATATAACGCTCTCTCTTTAGCTTATACTCTCTTGTTCATCAGCTTGCTTTATTTTTAACCATTTTGGTATCAATAAGTTCGAGGGCACCCTACCTCGAGGGCTGAATTCAGTTTCAATACTGGTTCGCTTTATTTTATATTTCATTTCTGTTATTAATCTTCATATTTGTTTATTGATATTAAGTGAAATCGTGTATCATTAGAACCTCATTATAAATTTAATTGTTATCCAATTTTAAGGGTAAACAAGCATGTATTCCAAATCAATTCTTTGTATTTGTTTTATTTTAAAAAATAATGTTATTTTAGGTCCATTTTTACCTCTGAAATGATCACATGCTCATCATGTGTCCACAAGAGTCGTTTTTGATCTCCGATCCAATTAAATTAGGTGCTTTTCGACAACAAACAATCCAAAATAGGAGCCTACATAAGAGAAAAAACTAGACTTGGGACAAAATTGCAACTTAAGTGATAGATGACGCACCACTTATTTAGAAGCTGCAACTCCGATTAATACATTTCATAACTTTCTTGGGACAATAATGGTAGGGGACCATAAGAGTACAAGATTAAAAGTTTTGGGACCAATGATGAGTGGTTAGGGACAAGTTTGGCAAGATTTTCAAGGTAAGAGAGAAGACTCATTTGTTTTGCGATAAATCTCACTGCTTTGAAATCATGGACTAAGAATGCACATGAGCTCCAGTTTTGGCTAGGGAGCTATGGCATTGGCATATTCCATCCAAAATAATTACAAGTTCATTCGTTATCACTTAAGTCTTTAGAATTGTCAAACAAAAAGTACCCCTTCTTCTTCTTATGAAGCTAAATATGGTTCTCTAAAGTTCAAACCGCAAAAGCAAGACAGTGCTGAAACTGTTGTTGAATTCTCTGCGATTACTGATTAATGTCCCTTCTGTTTATGGCGGAATAGTGTATGACAAATATTGTTCATCATGGGTATACAGGGGCGGCCCAACCTTATCGGAGGCTTAAAGCAAAATATTAATAAGAGGCCTTAATAAATAAATATATATATATAATATTTAATGAACATCGTTTTTAAAAAAATTAGACAAGTGAGGATGTGGAATTAAAAAAAATGAGAACTTAGTTTTATAAAATACAGAAAATTAAATGAATTTAACGTTGATTACATCACAACTGAAATGGGAGAACCAAGAAAACATAAGTGACTCCTTTTTCTTTTAGTAAGTCCCTTTCTATATTTGGTAACAATTCAACTTTAGATTTTTTTTTTTTACCATTAATGAGATGATTTCTAGCCCAAAAACTTCTATGATTTATTTAAGATTACAAGTTTCAAAAGCCTTCCTTTATTTCATAAAATCCATGTCCAGTCAAATACTTTCATACAAATTGGGACGGAGAGAGTATAATTTATGTAAGGAAAATAAATAATAAGTTAGATTATTAGATATAGTTACGTGACCAACTAATGAATAGAGAAATATAATTAAGTAAAAAAAAAAGATTGACAGAAAACTATTTTAGTTATATTAATTAGAGGAAGAAATCGAGTTATTAAAAACTAATATGATAATAAAAAAATAAATTTATCAATAATAAAAGATAATTATATAAATAATATACTATTATATATAGAAACATACTAGTAATTTTGGGACCCTTAAATATTTGGGGCCTAAAGCAAGTGCTTCACTTGCTTTAGGGTTGGGCCGCCCCTGTAGGTACATAACAGAATTGTTACATTTTTTTTTGGATGCTTAGTAGTAGTATAATATTAAGAAAGAAATGAAAATTCATATCATCTATACTAACTTGTTTGCGCCTGAAGCATGCATAGTAATTATTGTTATACATTCACACCTCTATATAGAGTCAGACATTCACTATAAAAATTAAGTTTTCCTCGGAACTAATTTTTTAAATTATATTTTACCTCTGCATAACAGCTTTTTACCTATAACAACAATAGCCATATTTATAGCAGAACGACCTTTGTAAAATTACTCCTCTAGAATAGCCATATAGAATATTTAAGATTACCAATAATAATTCTAAAAATGTGCACATAATCTTTTCCATTAAACAAAGTTTCTATATTGCATAAGATTTGAAGATTTGCATATGATATCTTTTCCATTGGACAAATTTCAAAAAATATTTAGATAGAAAATTTAACTGTTAAGCTCTTATTATTATCTTCAAAGGAGAACTATTGGATACCTTTTTGCTGAAAATTTGGACACGAATCTTCGCCAATTCAAGCGTTATATCGCTAGTAAGAGAATGAAATCTACGAAACAAGCTACAATTACAAAGTTCTTCCATCAATCTTGAAAAAAATTATTTTTTAGGTAGTTTTAAAGCGTCTGCCTTAGAGTTTAAATCTTAATACTCTTAGTTATGAATTTATTAATAATGTATTAGCTTTCTTCAATATTTAACTAGTGAAATATGCATATCTTTTGAGATTTTAAATTTGAATAATTTTCTTATCTTTTATATGTAACATTAAAAAGAAAAAATAATTGATTACTAGATAATTTTTTATCTATAACAGCAAAAAATATTTAAATGTCAAATAATGTTATAGGTATATAATAACTATTCATTTAAAAGCCAAAAAATATTGGAACAAATGATACTGTTATAGAGAGGATAATAATATATTTAAGTTGACATCTCATACAATATTTTATATTAAGTAGAGCAACATGGAATACGCCTATTCCATTATTTGCTTTATGAGGGTGATATATACTTTTGCCAACTTAATCGCACTTTGATTAATCTACTGAATTGTACAACAATTATCCTGTTCATCAAAGTTGCATTGGATAAGCAGTGGACTCTGTTGTGTAATTATGGTCAATATTTTGGCTAATGGAGTCTATCTCACATAAGCATAAGTATCTTTGCAAAGTATAAATTTTGTTGGCAATATTCTTTGGGACCCAAAAATATTGCATTGTGTGGTGGACATCATTTGCACAAGTTGTATCTCTTCTTTTATACCTAAGAGGCCAAAACTTTTTTTCCTATAAAAAGGAAGGTCGTTAGTTCATTTTAGACACACCAACAAGACTCGAGTCTTCATTTCTTGTTTCTTCCTTTCCTCCTTTATTAAGAGTGTTTTGTATGAGGGTTAAAAGTTGGGAATCACTTGTGTGAACCCTTTCTTTAGAGTGATCTTGTGAGGTTATTCTCTTAGGATATTTGGGATTAATTAGAGTATTTACTCTAATTTTGTACTCTTATTCGTATAGTGAAATTGCTCCTCTCCGCTTGTGGACGTATGTCACTTTGACCGAACCACGTTAAATTTGTGTCTTCTTTATATGCTTTAATTTTCGTTGTTATCAAATTTTATTATCTTTGTTATTGTCATTATACCATTGTTTGGCTAAATTCCGCACTACCCGGGTTCCTGATCCTAACAAATTGGTATCAGAGCCGGATCTAACTGAATTTATTTCAATAGCCAATATGACTTTAACAAAGACTTATGTTGAGAAATTTGATCGAAGTGCAAACTTCGGAATGTGGCAATTAAAGATGGAAGCTATCCTAATTCAGGATGGCTTAGATATGGCGTTGCAAGGAAATGAGAAGAAAACGGATAAAATGACGAATGAGGAGTTTGCCATCATAGACAAAAAAGCAAAAGCAGGTATCATATTAAATCTTTCAAATGAGGTTTTACGTGAAGTTTCTGTAAAAACCACAGCCAAAGGCATGTGGGAAAAATTAAAAACTTTATATATGAAGAGGACGGTGAAAGATAGACTTTACTTGAAACAGAAGCTTTATACAATTCGTATGGGGGAAGGTACATCTATTCTCTCTCATCTTGACACCTTTGATTCCATTCTTATGGATTTGAGTAATATAGATACTGAAATTAAAGATGAGGATCAAGCCGTGTTATTGCTTTCTTCTCTACCCCCATCTTTTAAGCATATAAGAGATACTATGTTTTATGCAAAGGATAATATCTCTTATAAGGATATTAAATTTATCTTAAAATCAAAAGAACAAATAGATAGTGATATTACTGGGGAAACTAGTGGAACTCAAGCGGAAGTTGGCTTGTTTGTTAGGGGGAAATTCGATTCAAAATCCAGATACAATAATTTAGGGTGTCGCTATTGTCATAAGAAAGGTCACATTATCTCCGAATGCTATAAGCTGAAAAATAAAGAAAAGCATAAGGAAAGGAAAAATGAGCACAAAAATACTAACACTGCCGAAGCAAGCGTAGCGGCTGATGAGACTGAGGGAACTATATTTTTAGCAACTAATAATAGTTTTAAATCTAACAATGAGTGGATTTTAGATTCGGGTTGTTCTTATCATATGTGTCACAATCGATATTTATTTACCACATATGAATCTATTAGAGGTGGAATTATCTTGATGGGCAATAATGCCGCCTGCAAAGTTTTTGGAAAAGTACAGTCCGAATCAAAATGCACGATGATGTGGTGAGAATTCTCACTTGTGTTAGACATGTTCCTGACTTGAAGAAAAATCTCATCTCTTTGGGCACTCTAGAATCTCTTGGGTGCTAGTACGCAAGTGAAGGTGGAGTTCTAAAAGTTTCTCATGGTGCTCTTGTGATCATGAAAGCACATAGATCTGGTTCGTTGTATACTTTATTGGGATCCACTGTTATAGGCCCTACTACAGTTTCGGTATCAGACAATTTGTCTGATTTTGATGGCATTAAATTTTGACATATGGCCATTGGGGCTTTTGCGGAAAAGGTAGAGCAAATTTACTATATTAGCCAAAATTAGGCCAAGATGGAGATTTGTAATGATGACCAATATTTTGGCTCCATCTCATATAAGCATAAATATCTTTGTAAAGTGTAGACTTTGTTGACAATATTCTTTGGGACCCAAAAATATTACATTGTGTGGTGGACATCATTTGTACAAGTTGTATTTCTTCTTTTACACCTAAGAGGCCAAGACTTTTTTGCCTATAAAAGGGAAAGCCATTAGTTCATTTTAGACACACCAACAAGACTCGAGTCTTCATTTCTTGTTTCTTACTTTCCTCCTTTATGAAGAGTGTTTTGTATGAGAGTTAAGTATTGGGAAGCACTTGTGTGAACCCTTTATTTGGAGTGATCTTGTGAGGTTATTCTCTTAGGGTATTTGGGATTAATTAGAGTATTTTTACTCTAATTTTGTACTCTTATTGGTATAGTGAAATTGCTCTTCTCCGCTTGTGGACGCAGGTTACACTGACCGAACCATGTTAAATTTGTGTCTTCTTTATATGCTTTAATTACCGTTGTTATCAACTTTCATTGTCTTTGTTATTGTCATTATACCATTGCTTGACTAAATTCCGCACTAGCCGGGTTCCCAATCCTAGAATGTTGTAATAGGTATACTAAGTTGGGATTATTTTCAGTAAGTGTTAATTAACTACTCGGTCATTCCCTCTGGGGTACATGTATTTCATTATTTTCTTAGGATATTTCATTCAAAATAATTAATATATCATAACCAGATAAGCCGAGCTGAACCATTCTTTAAAACCAAAAAGAAAAAGAGGAAATACCAACTTTTATGTGGCTATTAAAGTCTAGCAATTAAAGACAGCAGAGAATTAGATGGATGAACCTAAACACACTCTGATTTCAAGTATTTTCCAATTTCCCTTTCTTCTCAGGGCCCCTTTTCCCTTCCATTGGTTCCATACCACTGAAATGCTCAGCTTTTTTACCTTGCTGTGCTATACCCACTTTCCCCTTCCTTTGAAGCAAAACAATAGTATTCGACTATTCGTTAAATTAATGAATTAAAAGCTAGGGGTCCAGCTCGTTATATAAGGCCTTTGAATTTTGGTGTTTCCATATGTCCCTCACCCCCAAAACCGCCTATCCACGCCCACCTTCTTTCCTCTATTATTAGTTCTTGAATGTCAAGTAGTAGCTTTTTCTGCATTGGTAGGGTATATATATAAGCTTTTCCCTTGCTGACAAAATGTGCTGTTCAAACTCAATAAGGTTGTGACTTGTGACCTGTTTTTATTTTCTCTCTTCATTTTGGACAAGACTATTCAATGAATAAATAATGAATCTCACATGCATGTGAGGGTGGCAACCGGCAAACCAGTCACTATTTTTTCATTTAATGCTCCATGTATAGTTACCCCTATATTCACCTCCCCGAACCCACTAACTTTAGTCCAAACACTATATTTATTTTAAAAAATTTACTAATATGTATAAATTGTTAATTGAGAACGCAGTAACATAAACGATCTAGAATCCCGAACCTATAAATTTTAAATTCTGGTTCGCCTCTGCCTTTATTAAATGGAAATATAATACCTTGTTTCAACAATCATATGTAAATTTATTAACCTAAAATCTTTCATGTGTATTAAGAGCATAGTCATGATCGACGTAAATTATGGTGTTTGACCAATGAGCCGATGGCGTGCGAATTCTTCCATGCGTTTAGATATTAATTAGAGGTTATGATCCGACCGAGACTGTATATATATATATGCCCATTAATTCAAATACGGAAAAGGTCCAAATATGTCCTTGTACTATACGAAATCGAACACATTTGCCATTCGTTAATACTTTAGCTCAAAAATACCGTTACCGTCACATAATTGGTCCATATATGCCCTTAGAGTCACACAGTTGGCCCATATATGCCCTTTTCGAAACGGAATCCACCCAAACTAATTAGCTCTTTCGTTAATTGTATTAAAGTGTATTACAAACACTATTTCCTTTTTATTATGACTTTTGTTTCTTTACCTTTCTCTTTTCTTTCTTCTTTTATCTTTTCTTCTCTTTTTTTTCCTTTTTCTTTCTCCCTTATCCGATTTCCTCCATTGTTGATGTCTTTTCCATTTTCGTCACCAATTTCACTTGACAAAACTCATGAATTCCTGCTAATTTTACTATCACAAATCCCATCACATTCTTTCCCTATTCTCATATTTTTCATCACATTCAACAAGACCAGAACCTCCATTCCGTCACCAATTTCACGTGATTTTATTCCTAAAACTCAAACCTACACCGCCAAAAGCTTCCCAGCAAGAAGGCTCTTGTTCTTCCGAAAAGAAGGAGATGAAAATTGTCGGAGAAATTTTTTCAATGGCGTTAATTCGGTGAAGGCGGAAATTCGTGAGTTTTGTCTAGTGAAATTGGTGACGAAAATGGAGAATACATCAGCAATGGAGGAAATCAGATAAGGGAGAAAGAAAAAGGAAAAAAAAAAGAGAAGAAAAGAAAAAAGAAAGGTAAAGAAAAAAAAGTCCTAATAAAAAGAAAATAGTGTTTGTAATACACTTTAATACAATTAACGAAAGAGCTAATTAGTTTGGGTGGATTCCGTTTCGAAAAGAGTATATATGAGCCAACTATGTTACTCTAAGGGAATATATGAACCAACTATGTAACGGTAAGAGCATTTTTGAACTAAAATATTTACGAAGGACAAATGTGCTCAATTTCGTATAATACAATGGCATATTTGAACAATTTCTGATTCAAATAATACAATGCTGAATTTTTAAATAACGAATCCATCAAATTTAAAGTTTGGATTCGGCGTAGTCTCAACCACACCCTCTTTCGGGTGAGGTGGGGTTGTGTGTGGATAATTCAAGAAAGGAAGACCCACAGTCTTGAGAATAAGTCAAAACAAAGAAGAGGTGTAACAGTCCTTGTTTCTGTGAGGGTGGTGCAGTGTATGTTCTATCCATCTTTATGGGACCAATTCATCGGGACTTAGTGTTCTGATTTTTTAGCTGTTAATTTGAAATTCAAAACACTTTAAATATTTTGAATTTCTGAACAACTAATTTATAATTCAGGACATAAGATTCGAATTTTTGGACATAATTTTTAAACTTTAAGATACGATATCCTGAAGTTTGAATTTTGAGGTTTAAACTCTAAGATACCGTGTTCTGAAATTTAAGCAAAAATAATTAATTTTTAAATATATTATAAAATATCAATGCAGTCAACCACCAACATTTACACTACATATTTCCGTATGCATTCAGTATTCAATATTTGTATTCTAACTCATTCAAATTCGCTTTGCATAAGATTTGCTAAAGCATACAGCATATTAGAATTTTTTTCATTCTCAGAAATCCAATACCTCTAGTTAAAGATGAAGAAATCACAAATAACCAGATTTACAAGTGGTAATTAAAAAATAGCCATAGTTTTAAAAGTAATCAAAATTTAGCCACTTTTTATGTAAAGATAAATCTGAATGAAAACACTGTTCAAAATCCGGAAAATATTCCAGCATAATATACTGGAGTTCCAGCATAATATATTTTAAAGATAAATCTGAATGAAAACACTGTTCAAAATCCGGAAAATATTCCAGCATAATATACTGGAGTTCCAGTATAATATATCGGTCCAGCAATAATATGCTGGAGGTTCATACACAAGTGCTCCAATCTCCAGCATATTATGCTGGAACTTTCCGCGTATTGGAGTTCCAGCATAATATGTTGGAAGTTCATACACAAGTGCAACAATCTCCAGTATATTATGCTGGATCGGTCCGTATTGCAGCAAAATAGTGACTATTTTTTAATAACTTTACAAATGCTGGCTATTTTTGAATTACCAGCCCGAAAACTGGCTAGCCCGTGCTATTTTTATCATTTTCCCATCAATTTATAGTGAGATTCAAGAGGGGCTTCCTGGTGGGCCTAGTTGCTGGTTCAAAAGAAAGCCCAAAATTCACGAAGCTAGGCTGGTCCGTGCAGCCGTAACTCATTGTTAGACCTGAAATTCAGAAAGAAATCTTTACACAAATAGCCAGTTGTATTTAATATTTATTTTTTCTATCTGGTATATATAGATTATACACTGATTATGCCTGTCGGCTATTTTTAGTTTAAGTGGTTGGATGGACGGCTATGTAGGTTAATTATTTATATCCTCCGCAATGCCAAAAAACAACTTATTCACTTCTTTCTTCGTCGTCTTTTTCCTCTCCCAATTGTTAAATGTATTTAATAAATTCTTCAATATTTTTCTTCAAATTTAGGACCCTTCACAATGTCCTGCTCCAAATTATATTCGTAGTCTCTCCAAAACATAATTTAGGGCTTCATTAGTTTTAATTTCCTTTGCATCACGCTTTGCTTTCCAGAAATTTGTGAAGAAAAGCATCGAGAATGGACAAAAAATAAATTTATAAATCCTGATTTTCCTTCATAGAACTTAAAATGCTAATTCGACTTGTATAATACATTCGTGATGATGAATGGAAATATTGAAGTAAAATGAGAGAAATTAGCTAATTTCGTGTAGCCCAAGCCGATAATGACATGATAATACTGCTTGGGCTATTCCATATTGGCCCATGGATCTTGTGCAATAACCCACAGATTTCGAGAGAGAAAAACTCCCACCTATGAAAATGGAAATTTTACATAATATAGCTAAATAATGCACCATCTTTGACCAAAAGACTTTAAAAATATTTTTATTTATAGCCACTTTTATATTTTATTATAGCAAAGTACAAATTTATACAACTAATCTCAACTTTTCCCTCAACCCTCTCTCTTCTCCCTCAATTCTATCTCCCTTTTCCCTTTCTCTTCGGCAAGGCCACCGTCTTCTCCTGCGACTCACCGTCATGGCCAGATCTGTTCAGATTTCCGATGACTCTGCTTCAGATTTCCTTCTTCTCCAGAGATTCTGCCTCAGATTTTCAAAAACTCAATCTGTAGCCATGGCCAGATCTGTTCTCCTACTCCCTCTTCGGTTCCACCATCGGGAGTCTGCCATCTCCATCGCACCTCCGACTCTTACCTCGACGGAGAGAATAGATCTGAAACTTTCCGGCAACGAAGGAATTTACATCTAGTTTTGGCAGCTCGGTGAAGAGAATAGATCTGAAACTTTTCGATATGGATCCATGGCTATTGAGTACACATACAAATACAATGATACAAATACTCTTCTTTGCTATTGAGTCGCATATAATGATATGAGTATATTGTATTATGTACAAATACACTCAAATACATTGTATTATGTACAAATACATTATTTTTTTACTTGTATTTATGCATTTCGAAAGTTATTTTTGTGGCAAATCCCTATATTTTTTTTAATTTTTTGTTATTTGAATACACCCGAATTAAATACAATAATTGAATACATTGTAAAAATAACTAAGAATGAATATGGTGAATTGAATACAGCTGAATATTACTGTTTTTGTGATTTTTTGTTGTTTGAATACAGTCGAATTGAATACGATGAACTGAATATAATGTAAAATAGTTAAGAATAAATGTAGGTGAATTGAATACAGTCGATAAGAGTGAGTTGTTCTAGTGGTAAGCACCCTCCACTTCCAACCTAGAGGTTGTGAGTTCGAGTCACCCGAAGAGTAAGGTGGGGAGTTCGTGGATGTAGGGAGCCGAGGGTCTATCAGAAACAGCCTCTCTACCCCAGGGTAGGGGTAAGGTCTGCGTACACACTACCCTCCCCAGACCCCACTTGTAGGATTATACTGGGTTGTTGTTGTATATACATCCGAGTTGAATAGAGCGGTATACACCCTATTTTTTTTTTATTTTTTGTTGTTTGAATACAACTAAATTCAATATAGTGAAATTGATTACAATATACTCCCTCCGTTTCATTTAATGTGAACCTACTTCTTTTTTAGTCCGTACCAAAAAGAATGACCCCTTCCCCTAAATTCTGTGCCTAGTCAAATGGGTTCACATAAATTGAAACAGAGGGAGTAAAATATATAAAAATGAATACATCCGAATCAAATACAATGTGTACAATCGAATTGATACACGTTGATTTATTGCGCTTTCCATTATTAAACAGTTGTAATCCCTATTTTTTAGGCGGATTACCTTAGTGTATTTATAAACACAGTTGCGCGATCGAATACATGGAATATAAAATTAAACAGCCGTAATCCCTATTTTTAGGCGGATTATCTTACTGTATTGATAAATACAATTGCACGAATACATGAAATACAACACAGTAGCAACGAAATTGTAGCTACGGCCAGTAAATATGGATATTGTAGCCATAACACGTTAATAGCCACTTAACTATAGTGGTTTTTGAAAATTCACCAATGAAAATATTACTACTATCAAATTCGTCTTACTGTATGATTCTGAGGAAGTTATAAATATTTTTAAAAAAAAAATGTTAATTGAATTATTCATGTCATAAACTCGAAACTAGACATAGGGTTAATCTATATTTTTCAGTTTAATTTCCTCTTTAAGGAGGGAGTGGGAGTTGAAGAATAATTGACATAGTTGAGAAGTCAGCTTTCAGGTGAATGAATTGTAGTTGTCAAAGATGGTCCTGACAAGTGACACTAGCGAGGGATTGAGTACTCCTTGCCAATAGTATGGTTGAATGTTGATTAGTACTTTAACTGAGGGATCCACTCACTTTATGCTCACGTCTTAATTGCTACCTTAATTTTAAGGGAAATTATATGATAATTATTTATAAAATTAGATGTTTATATGACAAGAGTGGGTTGTTTTAGTGGCGAGCACCCCTCACTTCTAACCAAGAGGTTGTGAGTTCGAGTCACCCCAAGAACAAGGTGTGGAGTTCTTGGAGGGAGGGAGCCGGAGGTCTATCAGAAATAGACTCCTCTGCCCCAGGGTAGGGGAAAGGTCTGCGTACACACTACCCTTCCCACTAGTGCGATTAAACTAGGTTGTTGTTGTTGTTGTTGTTGTAGATGTTTAGTGAATTCGTAACCTACGCAACAAGAAAGAACTTTCATGTTTCAAATGTAACTTAAGATAGTGTAAAGTGCGAGATCGTTTGGTACAATGATGGGATAAACAAGGATATCCCATGAGATTAGTCATTTCACCTTTTACATGATATAGGCAATCCCATCATTTTTGTGTAAAATTTGTCTTGGGATTATTATCCTTACCCCTTGTACCAATTGAACCCTAACGATATACGAATTTACATCTTGAAAATCAAATCTATTTTTGGTTTAGATTGGTTCTAGAAAGAAGTAATTAGTTCAAATTATTCAATTGTGAACTCAGTAACTTTGACCGAGTTATATATGGATTTAGTGGAAGGTTCAAAACGTTCAAAAATCATTAATTTTAAATTTTGGTTCCACCTCTATGTATAAATAACCTGACATTAGCCTAAATTAAAGTAAATGGTGCTCCACTTGCTTTAGAGCAAGAGTACATATCTTATTTTAACTTATCGTGTAGTGTTAATGAGTAAAGTTTCTTGAGCTTTTTCTTTTTTAATATCAAAATTGTCTCTATAGTATTATTATGATTCTGCTATCCTAATATTAGGTCTTGAAACATAAATAGTAGTAAAGGTAATAATGTATACGCATCTACATATAATATGAAATGGATACTCATGCATGAATGTATCTTGTCAAATTTTGTTGCAGCCGTGAAATTAAGTCTGGGTTTGGCCCGTGAAATGAATGGTTATTAGAACTTGGAAGGTTCATGTTTCAATGAATCTTTTTTGCGTCCATTAATATGTCTCAAAAATTGGATAACCATTTTCCCTGATTGATGTAAAACGAGAATGTATATTCTATTAATTAGTACTTCTTGATTTTTAAAGGAATTGTACCAACTTGCTCGTACGTTATCTCGCCTTCTTTTATTGATTTCAAAAGCATAAAATCCTAAACAAGAACTAGATTAGGACAAAATATACCTGCAGCTAACTTATGTCAGTAGGTGAAAGTTGCTTTTGTTTAAAATTCAGTTACTGTTTCAGAATGGCCAAAAATAAATAAATTTGAGTGTATATGGTCGAAATAGATTTCGGTCTTCGTACGATTGATCGAGGTCGAAACATAATGGATCGAAGAAATACTTCGAGATGTGTTTCGAAGATGGTGCAAACAAGTTTCGGATTCCAGGTATAGGTCAAACACCGAGTTCGAAGTCATCATCGAGCTCGGGTCCGAATCGAACTGAGATGAGATGATTTCGAGTTTAAGGGGAAGAGGACAACCGGGATCGAGTCTGAATCATCACCTGATTCCGAGTTCATATCGAGCTCTAGAAGCACTACCGACCAACACCGAGGCCGATCGGGTTCGAGCTCACAGACAAGAGCCGTTGCAAACACACTGAGGGAGAGAATCTCGGCGGAAATTAGGAAAAAACTGATTTATCATGGATTCTCCGCTATGTATTTTTAATTATATCTAAAGTAGGATCCTCCACTATAAAGAGGATGGCTACATTTCTGTAGAGGACAGTTTTTGGCTTACATTGTAATTCAAGCACCATATTCTCCTATATTGAAGAGTTATTCTTTTAAGCTTCATAAATTGATTCAACTTGCTTAGTCCTAAAAATCATCTTATTTACAACCTTTTTTACTTCGCATTCTTTGCAATCCATATTTGATATTTCTATTTATCCTTACGATTTGTATTAAGCTATACCACATATCCTTAGAACTACATACAAATTCAACTATATCCGTTTTTTCGGGTAAACATTGAGCATTCACGACTATGGATGATTTGAAATTTATTCAAAATGCAATTATGTGATGACTCAAAATATTATTTTTAAATTTAATAAGTAATTCCATGTTCTAAGACATCAAAAAGTACTAATTATCATTCCTCGACTTGCGTGCGTAGTCCGTAAAATTTTTCGGAAAGTTTTTATGTGAAAAATAGATTAAAATGTGAAATAGAGCCTTAAAACTCAACTGAGTTGACTTTGGTCAACATTTTTAGTAAACGGATCTAGATCAGTATTTTGACAGTTCCGGTAGCTCCGTATCGTGATTTGAGACTTGAGCGTATGCCCGAAATTTAATTTGGAGGTCCTTATCTCAAGTTATGACCATTTAACGGAAACTAGTAATTTAAAGGCTAAAGATTTTCAAGTTTGACCACGGGGTTGACTTTTTGATATTGGAGCCGGAATCCGATTCTGGAAAATTGAATAGCTCCGCTATGTCATTTATGATTTGTGTGCCAAATTTGAAGTCATTCCGGATTCATTTAATATGTTTTGGCACGAGATTTGCAAATTGAAAAGTTTAAAACTCAAAGTTCGAATCGAGGTGTGAATTGCAATTTCGATATTATTTGACGTAATTTTAGACCCCGAGTAAGTCCGTATTGTGTTACGGGACTTGTTGGTATATTCGTACGGGGTCCCGAGTACCCCGAGTGTGATTCGAATCGAAATCGGAAACAAGAATTGGACTTAAGCAAAAATCTGAAATTTGGCCTTCTGGTGTAATCGCACCTACGGATTTTTGACTGCAGGTGCGAGCTCGCAGAAGCGAGCCTTCGATCGCAGATGCTCCCGGGCGTGGCTGGGCAAAATTCCGCAGGTGCAAAAACCTACACGCACCCGCGCGTCCGCAGAAATGGACACAATAATCGCAGAAGCGGAGGTCAGCGCAGGTGCACATTTTTCCTCCGCAGGTGCGAAGCCTCACCTGGCAGCCCCATTTCACATATGCGAGATTTTTCTCGCAGATGCAAGCTCGCATGTGCGAGCCCAGGAACCGCAGGTGCGGAAATGCCTTGCGGTGTATATATCGAAGAGTCCGATATTATTTTCACATTTTGATCGTTTTGAGCTCGGTTAAGGCGAAGTTTTGGGCGATTTTCACGGAAAATATTGGGGTAAGTGTTCCTTATCTTATATTGATTATATTTCATGATTCCATACTCGTTTATATCATGAATCCGTGAATTTATTGAAGAAAAATCAGATTTTTCTAAAATCTTCCAAAAACGAGAAATTTAGATTTGAAGGTCCATTTGATATCGGAATTGGATAATTTTTGTATGGTTGAACTCGTAGCGGAACGTGTGTTCAGATTTTGTGAGTTTTTCTGGGATTTGAGACGTGGGCCCCACTGCCGAATATTTTAATGAATTTCGGATTTTTATCCGGAAAATTAGTAAATTCATGTGGAATTAATTCTTATGATTCGTATTGAGTATATTGAATTGTTTATGAATAGATTTGAAGCTTTTGGATATAAATTTAAAAGGAAAAGTTGTGGTCGAGTAATTGATTGGAATTTGCAAAGCGAGGTAAGTGTTGTGATTAACCTTGACTTGAGGGAATAGAACCCTTAAATTATTTGTTATGTGAATTGCATGTGAACGACGTATTGGCGAGGTGACGAGTGTCTATACGTCGTCAAATTAATTGTTTGCCTGTTTACTTGAAAAATCATAAATTGTTTTAAATCATGAATTAATTATTATAATAATTATTTTTCTCCTATTCTTTGTCAAATATTAATTCTTGAATTCCTGCATTAATTGTTACATGCTATTTGAATTATGTGCCTTAATTGTTATTTGACATTTAGCATATTAAATATTAAACTGCATATTTTCTCTCTGATTTCTATAATAATTTGCTATTTGCCTTTGTTTTGTTTCATAATTAAATCATAATTATTGTATGCTTGTTGTCTTATAATTTATATTAATTGTTGTACTTATTGGGAAAATTTCTTCTATAAGAATTGGTAAATGAAAATATTGGAGGAGCGGGTTGTACGCCGCAATAGAATTGATTATAATGAATATATTGGAGGATCGGGTTGCACGCCACAACAGAATTAATTAAAATAAATATATTAGAGGATCGGGTTGCACGCCGCAACAGACTTATTAAAAAGTCTATATTGGAGAATCGGGTTGCACGCCGCAACAGACTTATTAAAAGTCCATATTGGAGGATCGGGTTGCATGCCACAACAGACTTGATAAAAATGAATATACTGGAGGAGCGGGTTGCACGCCGCAACATAATTGAATGTGAATATATTATGAGAGCGGGTTGCACGCTGCAACAAAATTGATGAAAATGATAATTGGTTATGACTGCTGAGTTGGCTTCAATTATTATAAATGAGTTACCTGATTTATTTCTATTATTGTTGTTGTTATTAATATTGCGTACAGGTAATGTAAGTGGCCCGCCTTAGCCTCGTCACTACTTCGTCGAGGTTAGGCTCAGCACTTACCAGTATATGGGGTCGGTTATACTGATATAACTGCACGACGTCCGCAGTTTCTGAAGTCCCCATCTACTTTACTTTAGCTGTGTGTTTATTTTCAGACAACTTTATTTTATTCAGACCGTTATTTGTATTATTCTAGAAGCTCGTGCACTTGTGATACCAGTTCTGGGATGGTATTTAGACACCGTTATTTTTATGGATTATTCACTATATTTTAGACTTTACTTCCGCATTTGTTCTTTGTTATTAATACATTTAAAAATTATTTTTAAAAAATAGATAATATTATTCTAACGTTAGCTTGCCTAGCAAGTGAAATGTTAGACGCCATCACGATCCGAAAATAGAAATTTCGGGTCGTGACAAATTAAGGTTTATTAGGTTTAAAGATTTTAGTCATATTTTGAAGGTTGTGGTGACGCTGGTTTAGATTCTAACGAGTAATGCAAAAGCTAGTAGATAAGGATCTTGAAAAGGTACAAAACAAATAGATAGTCAAATGGAGTACATTACTCAAATGACCACTCAAATATCCGAAATTATTTATTAAAGTTATCTTTCTCTCGTTTGTAACAACAAATTCACTTAACTATGCCTATAATACTCAGAAGGTCAGTCAACTAGATTTCTCTTACTTTTGATTGCCAAATACCCGTTTTACCCTTTAAATTATCAACTTTTATCTTTTTTTTTTATTATTTTTAACTTTTTAATATTATAACTTTTTTTTCTTTTTAATTTATATTATGGACTTACCTATAATAAATAAATTTTATTTATAAATTAAAAAATAGTATTTAAGCATATATAATGTTGGAATAACAAAATATTGAGTATAGTAAAAGAAATAACTTGTTCGTAATATTAATTTTGATATTATCAACAAAAAATAAAAAGTTATTTACATAATTGAGAATGAAAGAAAATAAAAGTTTTATAATATATATTCCATGCACTTAATATAAAAAATAATTATTTAAAATAAAGGTTTTTTTTGAATATACATACTTTATATTCTTGAGTATTATGCATAATTATTATTTAGACATTATATATGCTAGAAAATTTATTTTTTATTTTTTATTTTATAAGTAAAATTTATTTTTTCTATAGATAACTCCATACTGTAGATTAAAAAGAGAAAAAATAATAATATTAAAAAGGTAAAAAAAGAAGAAGATAAAATTTGATAATTTAGAGGGTAAAATAGGTATTAGATAATCAAAAGTTTGAGAAATCTGGTTGAGTGACCTTCTGAATGCTAAAGGTATAGTTAAATGACTTTTCTGTTTCAAACGAAAGAATGATAACTTTACTAAATAATTTTAAATAATTGAGTAACTATTTAAGTTTTGGACTCTCCAAAATGTACGGACCAAAGATCAAAGAAAGAGAGGAAGGGGAAAAAAAGAGAGAAGAGATGAGGAAATACTCCATAAAAATAGGCTTTTAAAGATATAAAAGTTGTTTTCAGGATAGAATAATCAGTCAAACTATAGATAGCTTTGGTGCTTTACAAATATAGCTAGTAGAAGCGCAATCCTTACAACTTTGGACGGTTGAGTTGAGAATAAATTAATTCATAGGTCAATTTGGAGTAGTGCACGTCAACCCATTTAATATTTGAGTTTGAGTTGACTTAGCTACTTAACTAGTGTTTCGCCATAGATTTTTAAATTCGTTTTAAAAAATCTGATTTGGATGAAGTTTAATTTGAAGATGAAAATCTGTTTGGACATAATTTTTCAAAATATATTTTACTTATTTAAAAAAAAATAAAATGTGACTTATACCCATAAGTTTTAAAACTATAAAAAATATCCAACAACTTTGAAAAAAATTCATACAAAACAAGCGAAACAAATGTAAAAAAAATTCATACAAAACAAGCGAAACAAATCTGAAGAAAATTTATACAAACATTAGCAGATTTTAGTAAATTACTTTCAAACTTTGTCTTTGCGGTGGATTACCACAGATTGACACAACAACTTTGGCGAATATTTTTTTTTGTTTATAGAGAAGGACAAAGCCGCGTGAGTTTAATGAGAGAAAAGTGGGTAGATATGAATTAATTGAGTCATAATAACAGAAAGTGAGCTTTTCTATAAAATACAAAAGTTTATGGCACTTTTTGATTTTTTTTAAAAAACCAAACGGTAATATTTTGGGTAAAAAAATAACTCTTGAGCTGGTTTTGGGATTTGAAAATTTGCCAAAATATGGATAAAATCTATAAACAAACAGGTTTATTTGCCAAAAAAAAAAATATAAAAAATTGACAAAATCTATGGCTAAACGGGCTTAGATGGCAGAAAATTCTTCCATGAGAAAATGATTAGATATGAATTGTTTTGTTGGTTAATTGGTTTGTGTTCAACCATTTTTTATCAATCTCAGTAAGAAACAATAGTGGGGTTTAATATTAATGTAATAATTCAACAAATTATAAAAGAACAAACAAACAAATGAATCTTTTCTAATTTCGAAATCTCTTTAACTATAAATTTCTTATTTTATTCTTAAAGATATACACTATTATAGTTATAAAATTAAGTTTTGACATTTTTAGAATTTCGGTTTGTGCCAAAAGAAATTTTTTATTTTTTGAACTTCTTTTTCCCCTCTCTTTTCCCTTTCCCATCTCATCATTGTTTTTTCCAGTTTCTTTTGTTAATTAATTCGCTTCCTTTTCCTTTTCCTTTTCCTTTTCTCCTTGCAGTTCTCCAGAAGTACGAAAAGAAATTGCAACTATATTTCAGTTCTTTTTTCTCTCTGTCCACAAATATAAGAGACCTTCATTTCGGCCATATTTTTAGTTGGAAAATCCCTCACTCATCTTCTCGACAGTCTTCTCTTACGCTTTCAAAACCCACCACTCTTCAATTTTCAACTTACTCTGCACTTTGCTTCCCACTGTGCCTTTCCATATGTCACTAACAGCAGAGACCAATCAATATTCTTTGATGCCACTTTCCTCTTCATACGTCTAATCACATCACGTCTCAACAATAGTTGCCGTTTCCCTTTTTATTAATTTTTCATTAGTAATTGTTATGAGCACATCATAATATATAAGAATCCGGAACCAAAATGTGATTTTTTTTCACTCAAACGATCGAAATGCGTGAAAAAAAAATTTAGTGACCAAAATACGTTATATATATATATATATATATATATATATATATATATATATATATATATATATATATATATAACGCCATCTGGTCATGGGTCAATGTGCATATAAATGCAAGGTATAGCGCCTTTATAAACGACGCTATACAAATTTTGTGGGCCCACCAATAAAATAACTCTTCTACGCTTAACTGACATAACAATAATTCAAATTGGTATAATGCCCTTTTAAAGGGCGCTATACCTCAAAATATTCGACCCTCCCGGATTGGGCATTGCCTTATTTAAAGGCGTTAAGGATTTTGCAAAAATCCATTCAGAAATATTCTCAACTCCTGTTAAATTTTTCTTCTTGTTAAATTCTCAAGCATTTTGTCATAATATCTGAAGAGCGAAAAGTAAGGGTTTCATTATATTGGGAGGGGTGAGGTTGTGGTGGCGAATAACTCAGTGAGCTATAGTTTATCTTCACAGTGTCATGTTAAGTTGCCACTTACAATGGAGTACAATAGACTGATATCATTGTTGTGTAACAAAATGAGTGTGAGCAAACGTTCGGTGAACCTTAAAATAACCGAAAGATATCCGTATTTTGTCACTCCGCAAGGGGTTGCTTATTACGTTGAGTTTAACATCGAGGATGACGAAACTTTGAGTGATTTTTTGAGGACTCTGGATGAATACCGGGAATTTTTTTTGATAAAAATGTTGGAAATGTATGTGAAGGTTGAAGACGTTCGCAATAATGAGGTTGCGCAAAGCAGGGATAACCCTCAGTCATCGGGTGGTTATTCTGGAGCAGATTTTGCCGAACAGGTTCTGGCTGAAAGAGTTTGGCCTGATTTAAACTTCTCTCTACGGGCGAATGAGGAGCGAGAAAATAATTTCTCTCCTACTTTATATAATTCACAAGACGAGTGGTAAACTTCAATTTTCCTTTGTATTACAATGTTTATTTTTGTTGTATTGAATTTGTATTAACAGTCATATATTCCATAGGGGGTACCGGCCAGATATGAATTTAACAAGTTATGAACCCACGCCTAGTTGGAATATGCGTAGTTCTGGTATGTTGGATCACGGTGGTCCATCCGGGAGTCATCACCAACAGGATAATATCCATCACGGGATGTCAACACATTACGACTTGTAAGTGAAGTGATATAGCTATATGTAAAGTATTTATCAATTTGAGTAGATCATTATTTTGTTGTTTGTGCAGTGAAAACGAGCAAGTTGAACCTTCTGTCCTGACTCAATTGCCCGAAGACGACATAGTTAATCGGGATCTGGTAGATGCACAGAGTCAGGAAGAGAACAATGATTATGACAACAATGACAATGAGCCGGAGATGATACACCCTTCCCTGATGAGGGTGGTGATGAGGAGGAAGAGAATGCTGGACCTGATTTGACGAGGGAGCATGCTCCACCCCCGTTAGACCAAGAGTGTACGAGTCCCATGTGCCGTTTCATTCAAGGGAGATTCTCTACCTTGATCATTTTCCAAGTATGCCGGATGTGGATGCCCTCACAAGGGATACTGACGAAATTCGGACAGCAATGTGGGATGAGTCTAGACCAACGGTGCTGGCAAAGGGCATGCTTTTTCTTGATAAAACACGCCTAAGCAGAGCAGCGAAAATATATACAACATAAAAGAGTGTCGTGAGATGACGGTATGGGAGTCAACACCGGATGTATACAAGGTTATTTGCCGTAGATGGTTTACGAGTTATCATTGGATGCTGTGTACGAACAAGAAGAAAACATGTATATGGAAAGTGGGTAAATGCATTGGCACCCACACTTGTAAAATGGGCACATTCAGCGGGAATCACTTCAACTTGGATGTTGACTTGATTTTTCTTATCCTGATTCCACACATTGAAGCATCCATAAGGTACAAGATCAAAGAGTGCATTACATCCGTCCACCAGGAATATAGTTGTACCATTACCAAAAGAAAGTCATTTCTAGGTCGCAAACGTGCGTTTGAAATTATTTATGGTAACTGGGATAAGTCATTTGCAGCTCTATCCAAGTACATGGCCGCATTGTAACACTTTAACTCCGGGACCGTTGTTGAATGGAAACTTGAGCGGAGTCCGGGAATACCAGAATATATATTCAAATATATGTTCTGGGCATTTAAACCAGCAATTGATGGTTTTCTGCATTGTCGGCCGGTAATATCCATAGACGACACTCATGTCTCTGGAAAGTATGATATTAAGCTGTTGATCTCCATTGCAGTAGATGCTAATGGAAGTATATTTCCTTTAGCTTTTGTTATTTGTGCCAATGAAAGCCAAGGACGTGGACACTGTTTTTGAACCACTTGAAAGAGCACGTTGTCAAACAACGTTCATGTATTTGTCTAATATCTGATCGGCATGGTGGTATTATAAGTTCTGTATAGAATTTGTCTGCATGGCAAGAACCGTATGCCTACCAACGTTACTGTGTGAGGCACTGAAGGCCAATTTCCAGAAGGCACATCCCAATAAGGATTTGCATGATTTAATATGGATGGTTGCAACAGATCACCAAGAGCATAAATTCCGTAGGCACATGGAATCTATCAGGCATGAAGACGAGGCAGCCTATCGTTGGTTGATGCGACATAAGCCTGAAAAGTGGACTTTGCATGCGGATGGTGGCAGAAGATGGAGAATTCTGACTACAAATGTGTCAGAGTCTTTCAACGGGTTATTGAAGTCTACACGAGGATTGCCTGTCACTGCCATGGTGTGGATGTCATTCAAGCAGATGGCAGAGAGGTTTGTTGAAAAGGCTGCAGCTGCAACGTCATTGATGGAAAGGGATATTGAATTTATGCCACAACCAATGAAACGATTTGAGAAATACAGGCGGCGAGCACATTGGCATTCATTTTACAGCATGATCACGATCGAAATATTTTTGAAGTTCGCACCGCTATCCATCAAAACCAGGGGAATAGTGTACACACCTTAAATGAATTTAGAAGGTTATGCTCTTGTGGGAAATGGCCCATCTATAACATGCCGTGCTCACATACCTTCAAGTGCTTTCAACATACATGTTTAGGGCCAACCAACTACGTCGATAAATAATAGTGTTGTTGCATACTTAAACACCTATAGTGGGTAGTTGCAACCAGTGGTTGCTGAGCATTATTGGCCGTCAGAACCATTTAAAATGGTGTGTAACAAGGGATTTTTGCGTCAGTGACAGGTGCAAAAAGAACGCGTATACGGAACCAAATGGATGTTGGTGATACCGTTTATGCGCGCAAATGTGGTATATGCTCGCAAACAGGACACGACCGTCAAAAATGTCCTTCAGCTGGTTTGGGTGGCGGTGGTAATCCAGCTCCTGGTGGAAGTTCATCTAATGTGCTAAACTATCAAGGATACATGTAGTGTTTTATTTCCGTAATGTGATTGTAATAAGTGTATGTTGCAAAATATATCAAATAAAATTATGTTTCCATTGTAGTTAAATCTTATTGATATTTAACCTACACTATCAGAGAAGGAAGATGTTTGATAATTATGTGAATATATACATATATAAAAATTAGTCCTAGCCCCGTATGTAATAGGATAACGCGGTTAAATACTATGTTATGTGTGTTGTCTTGTCGACCTGAAAAGCTGCCCTTTTGCAAAAGCTGTATTGTACCCGAAAGAATCTTTAACACGCGAAGCATAACGCGGTTAAATACTACGTTATGTATGTTGTCTTGTCGACCTGAAAAGCTGTCCGCCTGCAAAAGCTGTATTGTATCCAAAAGAATCTATAACACGCAAAGCATAGCGCGGTTAAATACTACGTTATGTGTGTTGCCTTGCCTATAAATAACTAGCGCATTTTAGTTATTATCTGTGCTTAACCAAAACAAATAGCAAAACTTTCCATAAAAGCAGGGTTTTATTTTTGCATTAACAAATATCTGGACGCAATTATGTACCAATGTGCTATTGTAGAAAACGTTGTATGGTGGAGGATTGTTGGTCCTATGGTTATGTTGGGCGCATATACTGGATGTGTGTAAACAGGTTTGGAGGCAATGATGGAAATTATTGCAATTTTGAGGTATGGCTTGATGAACCCATTAAGCAAGAATGCTACAAACGAACTTTGCAGTATATTTGGGATATGAACTGTGAATACCAATACCGTGAGTCTGAAATGAAACAAGAAATTGCGGCATTGTAGGAGAAACAAAAAGAGGCGGAAGAAGAAAAAAATAGGATGGAAGAGAAATTAAAGTGGTTGGGGCAGAGAATACTAGGCGGTAGTGACTAAACAATGACATGTATGTGTTGAGTGTAGTATTTTATCTTTATGATTTCTGTGCCATGTATTTTCATTAGTTGTACTGAATTTAAATTATGTTAAGTTGCTATGTTTGTGTTTGTGTTGTAGTATTAAAATAACGAAGAACCGGAAAAATAAAAACATAATGCGCATATAATGTAAACAATAAAAAATGTTGCTATTATTTACATAAAATACAAAAAATAATCAATGCGTCCCATAGCCTGTGTACTTCAATGCAGTCGCTGGCCTGAGGCGCATCCCATCCCGCCCGGCTACCCTATCAGGATCATCCTCATCACGTCGCCTCTTTATCGCCGGATGCACTGCAGCATGATCGTCAATAGTGCTGGCAGGTTATGTAGAAGGGGTCGTCGGTCCAGCAGTAACCTACAGAAGAATAAGTTAGCTCAGTATATGAAAATATATATTAGTAATGTACGTGTTAAGCCACAAAAATTTAAATTGTCTTACCATGGTCTCGTCGGGCTCCTGAATAATATCATCCATCGCAGCCAGGTCAGTATCACACAAAGTGGCCTCCGTGACGGGCGAGGATGAAGCCTTAATAAGAAAAACATTAGGATATTTATGGTTAATCAATGAGATAAAAACAAATTTAAATTTAATAGTAATACAAACATACCTGCGCCTGTGAAAGATCCCCACCATCCATCGATGTGGAGCCATAACTCTGCCGGCGCCCACTATCTACATCTCGGGTCGGCCGATCATCAGCAGCGGTCGATGGGCCTGGAAAGTACTGATCCCAATCATCTCGTGTAATGCTCATGCCCGTGATCAACAATGGATCTGACGGGGTCACCTGCGAAGACCCTGGAGTAAGCTAAAGCTGAAGGCTGTATGACGGCATACTGCTGTGATGGTAGTCTAGCTCATGGAAGTCACCCGATTGAACATGTGCCTCAATGCCCCCTTGCTGGGGACCACCTTCTCGCCTGCCCACACAACCCCATGGGACAGCCCTGCCTCGTGGGACAACCCTACCTTGATGGTAATGCTCTGGCGCCACATAAGCAGGGTCGTGTCCTAAGCGCTCATCCTCTCGGGCTCGCCGCAGTGTCCGGGCAGCTAGCTCTATAACCTGCCGGCCATACTCGTACAAAGTGGCCGCTCCCTCACCGGTATACTGCTGCATCTACAGTCCCAACTGGCGGAACAAATGTAGGCCAATAGCCTGCACAAAATGTAAAATATAAATAACAGATTGCTAGGTTACAGTTATAAGTAAGAATACCAAATAACATACCACTGCCTCGTGCCTCCCAGCATATGGAACGCACCGACCGCCAGCGTGATGAATGGGATTCCCAATGAAAAGTCGGGTAACGCCATGGAACCAGCCCATATAATCATGCTCAATATCTATCCGGCGCGGTGAATTGGGGGGGGGGGCAGAATCCGGTCAAGTCGCAGGTCCCAAGTATCGATTTGCGCCTCTAGCCATGCCACATATGCCTGGTCCACCCTGAAACGATCATCCCGCTGGAAATGTATGGTCTGCCAGGTGGGCGGTAGCGGTACAAGCTGCGGATGGCCAAACTGGCGAAGTACCCGCTCGGTGGTATGATGCCCCACAATATCAAGGCACATCAACGGGACGAAAGAGCTCCAAATAAGTCGGCCGGCCGAGCAATAATCGGGCAAGCTAGCTATCAGCGTGTCGCTGTATGGCGTCCAGATGAACTATTAAGTAACAAAAGAAAACGTGAGTATATGCAACACATATGAAGCCAGGCCAAGTAAACTTAGGTATACATTTACTTGTGCGCCCTCCAGCAAATCCAACAAATCCCTGCATAAGGGGAGATTATGTCGAGCCTCGTACTCTTGTCCATATCCCCGCCAGAGAACCCACCTCCTAGCTAGAGGGAGAAACGGAGGCAGTACACCCGGAGCTAATGGTGGTAGAGGTGGTTGCAACTGTATGAACCGCTCCCAGGCCCAAACCTAACATACAAAGTGGACGTAAAATTTAAGATATATTTTTATTGGGTATGTTATAATGAATAGAGTATTCGAATATGTTTTCACCTGTAGCAGCGGCAAAAATCCAGCAATGTCACGCTGGGTGCCCATGGTCGCCCGACACATCTGCCTGTACAAGTAGGCGAGAACAGCAGCACCCCAGCTGTACTGGGGTAAATATCATCTAGCCGCTCAAGATGATGAAGAAATCTCAAGCTGACTAGGTTCCCCGAAGTGTTCGGAAACAAGACCTCTCCAAACATAAGGAGCACCAGCAACCTCGTGTACCGATAGATATGCAACTCCGGCATATCGCTTGTGATGTCAGGGTGCAATAACTCTAAATGGTCTCGGATAGTCATCAGCTGCAGACGACTGGCCCCAGCCAGTGCAGTCTCCTCCTGTGGCCGGAAACCAGTGAGCTGCTGCAGCATATCCAGGTACTGCCCCCCTGTCAGCTCTCTCATGGCCTGCGGCAGAGTAATGTGGTGTCCATCAACGGGCAGCCCATATATAACCTCCACATCCTGCAGCGAGATGGTGGCCTCGCCAATGGGCAAATGGAATGTGTGCGTCTTCAGTCGCCACCGCTCTATCAGGGCCGTGATCAACGACCAATCGAGCTGCAGCCGCCCGATCTCCAAAAACCTATAGAAGCCCATATCCTGCAGGCGTCTGACTACATGGGGATGGAGAACTTTGCCCTTCAGAAAGTCCCACATGTCGTCCACTCTCCTGACGCGGAGAGTCTGGGCCAGTAACTCTCCCTCCCACATATGGGAGGGCATTTGATCGCCCTGTAACGACAATAGCTCATCGCTAAAAGGTCCGAGATGCATAGGCAGAACCTCCATGTCGTCTACTGTAAATTAAACAACATTAATTACATGTTAGTTTTATAATTTTATATGTTTGTTTGTAAACTAAATAATTAATTTTTATAATTATACAAGATTTAATTATTAAGTATTCACATATGGGTTTCAGCCTCGATATTTGAGGTCCAGTAGTACCAAGATATCCGAAATTCTTGTATGTGTTAGTTTTATTATATTACATGTTAGCTTTATAATTTTATATGTTTGTTTGTAAATTAAATAAATAATTTCTATAATTATACAAGATTTAATTATTAAGTATTCACATATGGGTTCCAGGCTCGATATTGAGACCCAGTAGCACCAAGATATCCAAAATTCTTGTATGTGTTAGTTTTATTATTTTACATGTTAGTTTTATAATTTTATATGTTTGTTTGTAAATTAAATAATTAATTTTTATAATTATACAAGATTTAATTATTAAGTATTCACATATGGGTTCCAGGCTCGATATTTGAGGCCCAGTAGCACCAAGATATCCGAAAAATATTGTTGTTTTCTCATGTTATTTTCTTACGATTATTGACTAGAATTGGACAGAGTTTGTGTTTGATCTATCAGCTATTTTGACGTATTTTGGGTATAGGAGATACTTAAATGATTAATTTCAATAACTACAGGAATATTACGCTAAAAGGCACTACATTTTATTACGCTAAAAGGGCACTATATTACTAGTCTTTAAGCAAATAAATAATCTAAACCAGATAAAAATAACAAATATATTTAATCACAAAACATTCACGAAAATACATATACAACAGTAAAAAGTAACTTATTAACATTTTTTTGAACAAATAATAATAATTTCTTAATTTTTACATATTTATTTAGCGCACTAATATCTTAGTCCGTATAAAAATAACATACCAATTTAATCGAAAAAAAATACAAAACAACATAGAATTTTTTTTTAAAACAACTAATATGCATTTTTTATACGAGTTTCGACAAAAACTAAATCAGAATACCTCGATTTATGTTTTTTGGAAAGTTGAAGAATTAGAGATTTTAGTCCGAAACGAGCAACCATGACGAGAGAAGGCCTTAACTAGGATGTGGGACCAACACTCTTTACTTTTTATGGGACGGGTGAGATTCAACTCGAGTTTTTTATCTCGTTAATGGGGGAGGGGATCACCGCGGGTTCGAATTTTAAAATATAATTTATAAAAGGCGTTCATATATAGCGCACTTTAAAAGGGCGCTATATATAGTTTGGTCACTAAATTTGTTTTTCACTTATTTCGGTCTTTTGAGTCCATAAAGACCACATTTAGGTTCCGGACTCCCATTTGAACTGCCAAATTATTTCACTGCATTCAAATAACTTAATTAGATATATATTCATATCAGAGCCAGCTTATTGTGACACCAAATCATAATTAATGGGCACCTATTGGCCTTGTGGTATTAAAATCGGTATTATTCTACATATAAACATTTAATTCACTGCAAAATCTTGCATTACTAGTTTTATCTCTGTATAACTAATGACGTTTGGTCTTCTGTATTAAGCTTATAATTAGTTATGCAAAGTTTAATATCGGAAACCTAATGTTGTATAAGTTACACAAAAATATAGTATTATTTTATAGGGATAAACGGTGTGATAAGTAATACTATATATTAAGGGATCGTTTGGTTTAGAAGTAAGTTTTATAATTATTGGTAAATGCAAGGACTAGTAATGTAAAAAACTATTATTGCAGTAATTAATGATGAATGCATTAATATTATGCGGTAATTAATTTTTAGAAAATGTTATATAGAAATAATTACACTAAAGGATATTTTTGTTTTTAAATAAGTTAACCCTTAACTTATTCTTACACTAAAGGAATAAAGGATATATATTTTTCATATATTATTCGGCATTAAATAATATATATATATGTCAGGCCTATCATGAAATAGATGTTAATCCGCATTCAATCATGCCCCCCTTCCATGAATTGGAGTGTGCTTCATTTCATTCAACAAAAACACATGCGTAACCCTATAGCTATATAGTGGAATTAATAGGTTTTCTTGCAAATCGTAGGGTCTAGAAGAATTTTTAATCAATTACGTAATTTACAAGACATATAAATATGACACCACGTCATACGGTTTCTAAGTCCTTTATGTTTTGTCACTTTCACTTTGTTTACACAGTTTGAAGATCATTTTATTGTACTTTTCAACATTGTTTCCTATAAATAATTGAGCCATATATCCCAAATTTTAGCTTCTCATACGTACCTCAATTTAAGACCTGTTTTGCTTTTTAGACGATCATTTGACCAGATTATAATATATTTAATGATGAAATAATACAGTTGAAAGTTGAATATGATGAGTTTCATTGTTAAATTATTGGAAAGATAACAAAGATGAAAACTTGGGACAGAACAAAGTACTAGAATCTTTGCCACATTTTAAACAAGGCAAAATAATTTTGGCATGTTGAAAAAAAGTTTACAAACAAAGCGGCAGGAAATGAGTATTTACAAGGCCTCTTATGCAGATTATATACATAGAAAAAATAATCAAATAATTATTTTTAAGCGCAGAAGATACAATATCAATATTTGCGTAACTCCCAACTATTGGTTCCAGCAGCCCGTGTTTACCACCTTGTCTATGATCAACAAAATGCTAAATGAGACATAAATACATAACTTTTGCTGCTATAACAGTTAAATATTATGCAATTGCAATACCCAAATAGCCGCAACCTAATCTCTTAAAGTAAAAATTGCTGGCGGGTGTATTATATATCTATATATAATTCATGTATAACTATGTATAATCTATGTATATCGGCTATGTTTGACCCTAAATTTAGCTCCGCGTTCAACCAATTAGATTTAATAAAATAGAGTAAATCTTAGCCAATATTAAATATCCAAAAGATATGTTAACTAATTTTGTAGTAAGGTAAGATATATATTTGACCGAATGACAATAAATGTACACAACACTAATAATATTCAATGACTCAAAAGGAGGGAAAAACATTAAATAACACTAAATAGCAATGAATGACATTTAAGTAAATAAGAACATGTGAGTCACCCGAAAATGGGTGAGATCCGTGGATATTCCTTCTGACAAGATGAACGATTGATGAGCCTTCGAATATTCAAGTTGTTCTTGGATCAAGAGGAAAATTTAGACAATAATCTTGGTAAAAAGGTATTTTTCGTATTTTTGCAATAAAGCCCGATTCTCTATATAAAGTCAATGTATTTTCTTACAAGTGAATATCTTCTGCCCCTTCTCTAAATATCTCTTTCTATTTATGAGGAACATATACATAAAAACCCTAATAGTACATGTGCAGAGAATATCCACTAGAATATTCTCTTTTGTGACTTATCCTAAAACTAGCCGTTATAACTCTGTCTAAGATGACGACTCCGACCTTGATCTACGATGAATTCTCGACCATGGTCTTTACTGACTCGTCGACCCCACCCTTCATCTCTTAAGGGACTACTTCGACCTCGGGCAGGCCTTTATTGAAGTCGTACGGATACCACGTGACAACCTATGAAGGCCCTCTTAATGCTGACGCGGTTAACTCATATCAAAGAATATTTTTGACCCATACATGATAACTTTGAAGATAACCGAAATCGCCATGAAAATCTAACTAGGGTTCATGAGAGCAAAATGAGAGAGGAGAAGATTCAGATATTTTCGTATATTAGAATGGCAAAATTATCCAAATTTGTACAAACTATACTATATATAAATTGGGCCAAATTGTCTTGAACCTGAAAAAATATAAGCCAAAACATAGCAAAGATAAAAGCCTATACAATTAACTTATACACAACTGGGCCTATTTCTGCTGAGGCCCAAATGCCAAATAGCCTCCAAGTCCAACAACCCCCCCCCCCCCCCAAGTTGGAGGGGGAAACCACCTGCAACTTGGAGAGAAAATGATGATGAAGCTGCCCAGTTAATGGCTTGGTGAGGACATCAACCAACTGTTTAAAAGTAGAGACATGAGACAAACAAATCAGTGATTCACCCAACTTAGCCCAAATAAAGTGACAATCCACCTCTGTGTGCTTGGTACGCTCATGAAAAATCGGATTCTTGGCAATGTGAATAGCGGCCTGATTATCACAATAACAGAGAGATAGGAAGGAAAACATGAACTTGCAAATCAGAGAAAATTCGGACTAGGCAAGTTAATTCCGCCACAACTTTACTAATAGCTCGATATTCAGCCTCAGCCGAAGAAAGGGATACAATAAGATACTTTTTAGACTTTCAACTAATTAAACTATCACCCAAAAAATACAAAACCCAGTGACAGAACGTCTAGTATCAACACAAGCAGTCCAATCACTATCACTGTATGCAGTCACTTTGAGATCAGGAGAATTGGAGTAGAATAAAATAACATCAAAAGTATCCTTAAGATACCTCAAAATGTGTAAAGCAATAAATATATGAAAAGATCGAGGACACTTTAAAAACTGCTAAGATGATGGCTAAAAATTAAATATCAGGTCTAGTGTGTGTGAGAAACAACAACTTACCAATCAAACTCCTATAAGTCTTAAGGTTGTCCAAAATTTCATCAGAATCGGCTGGCAATTTATCATGAAGTTCTAGAGGGCACACCACAGAAGAAACATCTAAATAATGATATTCTGATAACAAATCAGAAACAAACTTTTTTTGATTCAGAAGAACACCAGAGGAAAAATAAGAAACCTCAATGGCCAAAAAGTAGTGCAAAGTACCCAGATCATTGATTCTGAATTGAGTATCTAAAAATTATTTCAAATCAAGAATATCAGCTGCATTATCCCATGTTAGTATTATATCATCAACATAAACGGCTAATATAGTCAAAGAACTAGGGGAACTCTTAACAAAAAGAGAATAATCATTTACAGAAGGAGAGAAACCCTTAGAACACAAGGATTGAGATAACTTGACATACCAGTGTCTAGATGCTTGCCAAAGACCATAAAGAGACTTCTGCAATTTGCACACTATAGGAGCAGAAGAAGAACAACCAGAAATCGAAAGGCCATGAGGTAATTTCATATGGACTTCCTTATCTAAATCACCATGGAGGAAAGCATTATTAACATCTAATTAAAATAAGGGCCATTATCTTTTAACAACCACTCCTATTAAATATTTTATGGTGGACAACTTCATAACAGGGGAAAAAGTCTCAACAAAATCAACACCTTCCACTTGTGTATTACCCCTAATTACAAGTTTAGATTTATACCTCTTTACACTACCATCAACCTTGTATTTCACCTTATAAACCCATTTACATCCAATAGATTTCTTGCCTTTAAGTAACTTTACAATATCCCTAGTGTGGTTAGCTTTTAAAATCTCAAATTCCTTTCCCATGGCATCCTGCCCAACTGGAATAGAGGCTGCCTAAGAATAGGTACTAGGTTCAAATTCAGCATGCTTAATAATAGAAGTGGAACAAGAAAGAGATGAAGGAAATTTACACTGATAGTCTTTCAAATATACAGGAGGATTATGAGCCCTAGTGGACCTCCTCAGAGATAAAGGGGAAGCAGATTGAGTATGAGAACTAAAAGGAGAAAGCAAAGAAGGTGGGGTAGGAGATTGCATAAAAGAACTGACAATAGTAACATCAGTTGGAGGGGAAGAAGCAAAGGAAGGATCAAAAGACAACACAGAAGATGGAGATGTAGAAGGGAAGGAAACATGGACATTAGTTGACTTGGAAAAGGGGAAATAATTTTCATGGAATACTGCATCCCTTGAAACAAAACACTTCTTAGTGGCCAAGTTGTATAACTTGTATCCTTTCTTGGCAAAAGAATATCTAAGAAGAACACAAGGAATAGCCCTTGGTTTAAATTTATATCTATGAGGTATATGGACTGTGGCATAACATAAACAACCAAAATATCGCAAATGAGAGTAAATGTGCACCTTACCATACAACATTTCAAAAGGGTATATATCACTTAAAAATTTAGAGGGTAATAGGTTAACGATATAAGTAGCTGTTAACAAGAAATCACCCCAAAATTGCATAGGTACTTTGGACTGGAACATCAATGCTCTAGAAGCTTCAAGAAGGGATCTATGTTTTCTTTCAACCACCCCATGTTGTTGAGATGTGTAAGGGAAACTTGTTTGATGTATGATTCCATGTCCTGAAAAAAATGATGATGCAAAGGAACTAGACCCCAACTCTAGAGCATTATCACTTCTAATTGTTTGAATTATGGCGTGAAAGTGAGTTTTGACCATTGCAACATAAGCTTTTATTTAGGGAAAAACATTACTTTTGGATCCCATGAGGTGTGTCCAAGTGGCTCTTGTATAATCATCGACAATAGTAAGGAAGTATCTACCCCCAGAATAAGTTGCAGTATGGTAAGGACCCCAAGTATCAATGTGAATGAGTTGAAAAGGTGAGTAGGTAATTATAGTACTATCTGGAAAAGGCAATCTAGTTTGCATGGACATAGTACAAACATTACAAATAAAAGACTGTTTGGATGACAAAGAATCAGACAAACCAGAAATGAGTTTCATTCTAACAAATGGAACATGTGCAAGCCTTTGATGCCAAACCACATCCATTTTATTCATGTTAGTAGTACTACAATTAAGGGGAATAGCATACACATCAGGCAGACTAGAACAAGAATTACAAGTAGAAAAAAGAACACAAGATGAGACAACATTAGTCATGGGAGAAGCAGGATGAACACAAGATGAGACAACATTATTTGTGGAATCTAAATTGGTGAAAAGCTGAGAATGGGAGGAAGGCCTTTTCCACACAAGCTTGTACATGCCACTATCCAATTTACCAAGATCCAAAGGCTTCTTCAGAGAAGGGCCCTGTGGTATAAGTAAACAAGATTCATAAGCGAACAAAACAAAATATTTAAATTACTATATAATCCTATGCACAAAGATCGGATTGTGTTGAAAATAGGGAATATAAAGAACATTGTGAAGGATGAAAGAAGGATTTAAAACAAAGGAACCAGTGTAGGTGACGAGCTCGAAACACACACTTAAATTATGCTCGCTAGTCAAAGATAGTACAGTATAATATCGTATCCACATGGATTGGGGTTAAACAGTATTTTCGTAGTTTCTAGCTTGATTTCTATCCAGAAAAATCAACAATTGAGATTTATATGATTAATAACTAAAATTAACTAAGAATCTAAAGCTATTGACTAATGACTATCGCAACAAAAGAAACCATAAAAGTTATTAGTGGGAGAAAATAGGGGTTGACAGGATAGATGCAAGATAACTGGATCTAACTCTAGGTAATTCACTTTTAATATTGACGATCTTAAAACACACACTTAAATATGCTCGCTAGTCGAATATAGTATAATATAATATCGTATCCACATGGATTGGAGTTAAACAATATTATCATAGTTTGTAGCTAGATTGCTATCCAAGATAATCAATAGGTTAGAATTATGTGATTAAAAATTAAAATTAACTAAGAATCTAAAGCTAATTGACGAATGACACTCGAACAAAAGTAAGCGAGGAAGATATCAATGGGAGAAAATAGGGATTGATTGGATAGGTGCAAGATAAATGTCTGGGATTTAACTCTAGTTAATTCACTTCTAATGTTCAAGTGAGTCTCTCGAATTCACTCAATTATTAGTTCAAACGTTTAGTAGAAACTTCTCCCTCGATTAAGTCTCAACCTCACAATATGAACCAATTTAAGCTCGGTTAAGATATGCATGACTTCGTAGTGGATTGATCTTTAGTAGAACCTCTCTCGACTATCCTCCTAACTAGGTTTAATCAATAATTCAACTACACTCTTCCGATTAATAAGAAGAATTAATGAATTCAACCAATAAGATAATGCAATGATATCATAAGTTATGCCTCTCTCGATTACATGAACATGTGAATATAGATGCAACAACTAAAATATCCAAAACGATTCAATACATAAGAACTATTGTTAATATCCACAAACAAATATCAATACACTAAATCCATCAAACCTGTCACGACCCAAAATCCATAAAGGTCGTGATGGCGCCAGACTTCACTGTCCGACAGGCCAACAATAAATACTTAATTGGGTTCTCATTTTGTTACTTTTGAAATCATATTTTTCCTTCAATTTAAATCGTTAAAGATGAAGTTTACAAAAATAAATAATAATATCTTTAAAATTTCCAATACAGCACAACTCATAATGCTCCCAAAACCCGGTGTCACAAGTGCATGAGCATTAACTAGGAATATAAAATAAAATACAACAGCTGTCCAAAATACAAATTAGACAGAAAAAATATAAGTACTCTAAGGGAGACTCTGTTGGCTGCGGATCATCGTATAGAATGCTGCTCACCTAAGTCCCCGTTATAATCGCGCCTCTGCGCCCACAAGGCCGCTAAACATATGTGTAGCTGCACAAAAATGTGCAGCAAGTATAGCATGAGTATGTAAATCAACGCGTACCCAGTAAGTATCCCGCCTAACCTCGAAGAAGTAGTGACGAGGGGTAGACTCAGATACTTACTATGGGCTATAATTAATATCAGGTACACTAAAGAAGTAAATAGATATGAAACCGAGTAAATATATGAAATAAACATGTGTAAAATACGTGGCATAATTCCCCTCTTTACAATTTTACTCGAGCTCTCAACTAGCAAGTTCTCTCTGTAACCGGAGCATATATAGAGATGGTGGATTTCATCAAAGAGGTGGTCATAATTTAAATCAGGGAAAAATCTCAGATACACCGGCTTCTTGCCAATATTTCGCACGATTCCATGAGGATAATATATATAGAAAATGCCGAGGCGTACGACCCGATCCAATATAAAAGTAAATTGTGCACTGCCGAGGGTCGAACGACGCGAACCATAGATGCATCTATTGACCTACCGAGGCGAACGACCCGCTCCTATGAGAGTGTGGTACATAAATCATGCTGAGGCGAACGACCCGATCCCATAAGAGTGGTAGAAGGAAATACCCCGCTCGCGAATCATACGTGCGATGCGGTCAAATATAAATTTAAGGAGATCTCCCCGCTCGCGGATCATACTTGCGACGCGGTCAAATATAATTTAACATTAAAAATCCTATCTCTTTCTTGATTCTTTTCAAAATGAGGGAAATTCAGCTTGTAGCCTTTTAAGGAAATTACCCCGCTCGCGAAACATATATGCGACGCGGTTACACATAGATTTCTTAAGCTATTTATGGTATTCCTCAATCCTTTTCAAAATTACGAAGTTCAAATGAGACCTTTTTAAATCTTAAGTTCTTCAATTTCAACTCCTTTTAAAACATTTAATAAGCAAACTCAATCTCGCTCCCTCTCGAGGCAAATAATTAAACATAAATCAATAACAATATCAACAAGGCATGATGTTAGACTAAAATTACCTGGACATAGGCATAGCTAGTAGCTACGCATGGACTCTCGTCACCTCGTGCGTACGTAGCCCCCCACAAATAGAAGCACACAATAATTTAGTTCACCTATGGCGTTAATTCCGTCTTACAAGGTTAGTAAGGAGACTTACCTCGCTCCGAAATTCCATAACCGACTCCAAAGCCTTTCTAACACCTCAAACTGACGCCCATCGCTCCAAAACTAGTCAAATAAGTTTCAACCCAATCAAAATATGCTCTAATACTCATAATTAATCAATTTACAATAATTTCTAACTGCGCTCGAAAAATCGATGAAGCAACCCTCGGGCCCACGTGCCTGAATTCCAAAAATTTTCGAATTAAACTTTACCCATAACCTCACGAACTCAAATATATAGTTCATTTCCATTCCATGCCCAAATTAGTGGTCAAAATCCACAAATACTAAATTATAGGTTTTCCTCTTAAAATCCCAAATTTCTACAAATTTTCATGTCTAAATCAATACAAAATCCAAGTATTTAACTTGCAATAGGTGGGAATCACTTACCTTGACATAGATGACGAAAATCTCCCTTCCAAGAGCTCCAAAAATCACCCAACCAAATGAAAAATGGAGGAAAAATGGCCAAACCCCGTCTTTAAAACAATATGCCGAGACCAAGCCCTTTTTCGCGTTCGCGACCTCCGTCTCGCGTTCGCGAAGGCCAAAAACCCAGCAGCCTCAAATTCTTCTTTGCGTTCGTGAAGGCCAATGATGTCGGATCCATCTTTTCCTTTCTTCTTCGCGTTCGCGTCGCCTTGGCCACGTTCGCGAAGGATTTCCCAGCTTCTGCCTCGCGTTCGCGTCCGTTGCTTCGCGTTCGCGAAGGCCAAATCCAGCACCCCCAAAATTTCTTCTTCGCAAATGCGGGAGTTCCTTTGCGTTCGCGATGAAGGAAACCAGATACCGGCAACAACAGTCCAAAACAACTCGAAATGATCCGAAACCACCCCGAAACACACCCGAGGCCCTCGGGACCCCGTCCAATCATACCAACCAGTCCCATAACATAACACAAACTTGCTCGAGACCTCAAATCGTATCAAACAACATCAAAAATATGAATCGCACCCCAATTCAAACTTAATGAACTTTGAAACTTCAACTTCTACAATCGATGCCGAAACCTATCAAATCACGTCCGATTGTCCTCAAACTTTGCACACAAGTCACATTTGACATTACGGACCTATTACAACTTCCAGAATCGAAATCCGACCCCGATATCGAAAAATCCACTTCCGGTCAAACTTCTCAAAAACCTTCAAATTTCTAACTTTCGCCAAATGGTCCCAAAATGACCTCCGGACCTCCGAATCCACTTTCGAACGCGCTCCCAACACCAGAATCACCATACAGAGTTATTCCCAGGCTCGGAATCCCAAACAGACATTGATAACATTAAAATGCACTTCAACTCAAATTTAAGAAATCCTTCTAAAAATGCCAACTTCAATAATAGGTGCCAAAACATTCTCGGGTCATCCAAAAATTGACCCGGACATATGCCCAAGTCCAAAATCATCATACGAACCTGTTGGAACCTTCAAATCCCGATTCCGAGGTCGTTTACTCAAAAATCTAACCTTAGTCAATTCTTCCAACTTAAAGCTTCCGAAATGAGAGTTTTCTTTCCAAATCAACTCTGAACTTCCGAAATTCAATTCCAACCACGCGTACAAGTCATAATGCCCGAAGTGAAGCTACTCATGGCCTCAAACCACCGATCAACACGGTAGGTCTCAAAACAACTAGTCGAGTCATTACATTCTCTCTCTCACTTAAACATACGTTCTTCCTCGACCGTGCTAAGAACTGCGCTGGAGTTGTCCGAAATCACTATTTAACACCTCGTGCACCTACCCGTGCTACCACAACTTAGTTGAGCACATTAGCTCGATCAAATCTGAAGATATTCTCTTTTATTTAGGCAAATAAGCCTTAGAGACTAGTTCCAACATCCGGAATACTCTGTCAGGCCTGCTTCCAACATACGAACACCGTATCAATCCCCACACGATGTACCAGAACACGACTGCATACCTTTGCCGAATTCACACCATGCACCGCAACATTCACATGACCATAATAACATTCTCTGATCATAATAGTCGACATTCCCCGAATCTGATGCTCACCATACACCTCATGACATATATAAGTTTGGTTCCAACTCTTGCAATACCGCCTCGACAGAAGAGACGTGTAGAAATTTATATCCTACTGCCGAGTCAACAAATCATTGAGTCTTTCCTCTTGACTAGAATCATCACCCCATTATAACCAAATAATGGCATTTTCTCTTTACTATACTTCATATAATCCGATCGCACTGATCCCGGATCCAATAATCTCGTCTCACCCCAGTATAAGCTGCTCAGGAAATAAGCCACCGCAGACATGATCAAAAGTCTCATGTGATGCCACAATGTGCCAACAAGCTACCAACTCGAATGTGATACTTAAGGAAAATGAACTCTGGAAGGGACTACTCAACCCACGTAACTAATTAGACAACCGAAAAGGTGTCATGAACCTTCCTCATAAAATGGGACACCAAACACGCAAAATAAAATATAGGGGACTATACTCAATATCACATTATTGCGGCGTGCAACCCAATCCAAACAACATACCCGTGGCGGCGTGCCACCCGATTCGCACAAAAAAATCTATAAGGAAATACTTACCGAGTTAGAATGCTCATTACTACAAAATATCCGAATATCGGACAAAAGCACGCTAAGTGCATAATACCATCCCTGGGAGGACCGACAACTCCATACACTTCAAAACTCAAGTACAACTAAGGTGCGATATATGATCTGAATCTCGAGAGCCATCCCGCTCACATAACACTATCGCTATGCGGAACCTCAACACATAAGAAATTTATCAAGCCATTTCACAGTTCACACGGCACAATATAGTGTTACATGAAATAGCCGTCGACAAAACGATGTCCAACGTCCGAATACTCCTCCATAAGGAGTGCTATGCTGAAATGAACCCATCCGGCCTGATATAGAGCCCATATTCATATTTAAATTCATCCACAGACCTCAAGCCGATTCTGATCGCACCATACTAGGCTAATAACCTTTCAAGGATCCATAATAACCCCTTTTCCCATAATACACAAGAACAACCATCATAACCAGAACAAACTTCCACAGTCCACAACCAAATGAACCGAGCGCCCTCCAAGCATAAATTCTCAAATTAGCGATATCGCCATAATCTTCATACTTGGTTTCAATATTCACTCAATCAAGTGATTACACGTCACACTTATACCTTCTTCCCGTGGGATACGCTTCCACGACCTTCCACACTAGGTAGCAAGTCTGCACATCCATACCACCGACCACACTAAATCTGTAAAGTAAATCAAGAATCCACAAATCAATACACAAGGCCTCTTACACATGACAACGACCTTAGGTGACGCCGAAAACAATACCATCTTACTTTAAACATCTAAATACTTTTTCCTGCTCATCCGAGCTCGTGACATCCTTGTCAACACCGAACCGCAATCTCGAATCCTCAACTTTTGAATCCCATGCTACTTGATGCACTAAATCACACCAATGCGCAAGAGTACAAGAATTTTATCATAACTCCTGAACCACTAATAGGGTAAACACTTCATCATATAGAAACCTTCTACTCAACTCATTTCAAGAGAACCACTGCAACACGTGACTGAATTATCATATCCGCAGAAAACACCAACCTCAAGTAGTGGTCTAAACCACCATAACTCTTCCATGATCCATCTATATATAACATGCTATAATACTTGAATTCCTCCAAATAAATTCAATTACGGCGACCATCAAACCTCGCACATACCGCCACAAATCACATGCATAACTCAATACGCTGAAAGAACTAACTATTGCCACCATCATGCCAATTCAACAATTGTTAGTCGACCCATCCTTTCCCAATTTATTCTTAACTTGCCTTAGAAATAATAATAATAGCTCCAATCATTACATCACGAACCTAATTCCGCACTCATCCCGAGTGACCTTATTTCACGAGAACACGCTGTCTCAAATCCCACGAACCATCTCATACCCTCCTTATGCGCATGTTCGCATCTTCAACTGGTACACCTATTCTGGAAAATCTCTCTATGAATCCGAAGTTATTTTCTTCCATTCCTCCAATGCTACACCGCAACCCGAAGATAACGTAGAACACTCCAAGCCCCTTTCATAATCTGCTGCAAAAGTTCGATACTTAACCATACTACAAGCTCAAAATTCTTAGGCACCACACTTTAACTTTTGAATCCACTAGGACCGATCTTGAGAGTAACCCATTCCGATCTGGTCCCAAATATAATCAACTCCAAGGCTCTACTAGCACATGAACACTCTCTCAATAAGCACCCGGTTGAATCACTTCCCTTGTACATCACATCTACACGAAACATAAACTCCGAGTCTTCCCAAAGCCTAAACATGAATGGATAAGGCCAAATATAGCACGTATTGATCAATTTCTCTGCTCGAATTACCCCTGATATTCCCTTTCCTTAGTCGTAATAACCCATCAATATGCCGATAACCAAAAATCTTACAAATAGACGACCATGCAATCAAATTGTAGGTGGTGGGACTCTCCCACTTAGCTTGAAGCTACCATTGCATAACTCTAGAACCCGCCAAGATTCTTTCTTCATCGTTGACATGATCTTTCACAATCAACCTACCAAATTCCTCGAAACCTTCCTGTTAAACTCTTCATAGCCACTCTGAATCACTAGCCACATGCACATATTCGACCTCTTCCTGAATATTCAGTAGAAATTCTTCGTAGAAGCTTCATCAACACCACGCGACCGCTAACCTGCTCACAAGAGATAACCCGCCTGTGGAAACTCTATGACGGCATAATCCAATGCCGCTGCACTAGGTACAATTACTACGAAATCAGTAACCCATATGCTACTCTACCACTCTCCCACTTTGGTCAAACCCTCTCCTTTAAACAAATACCCGATTTCTGCTTCTCACACTTGGCCTTTTAGAAACTTAACCGCGACAAGACACTTCCCACACGTTCTTCCTCATCCTCCGCTGCCCAGTTGTTGCCTTAAATCAAAATCTACCTTTGTAGCACTTGAACCCATCAACCGCTACCAACTTTAACCTTTCCGAAGATCATCTTCCTTGAGCCATCAATACTAGAAGTACCAATTCGATTCTGAAATTGCTACACTCCGTTATCTCTGACAACTGCATCTCAAGCACAATTTCATAGTACCTTGCCCCAAAGGCAAATTGAAGAAGGCCATAACATCGGCGAACCTTAACGCGTTCAATAAGAACGATGACACCACATCACAGTTTGAGAATTCTACTATGCTCGAAAATACCAAGCCTCGTTACTCCATCAACCCAAATCTGGACATTCATAGGCTAAATGCTTTTCCTTCTCCGGAAATAAGATACTGAATCTCGGAACCATGCACTGAGTAAACCTTCTTCCAAGTCATTCACTGCCCCGCCACATAGACAAGCATCCTACCATCACATCAATACCGTGCGATTACAACTCATGAGCATCATAGCAACCTGTGCATAGCCTGAAAGCATCTCAGAAGTGTAATTACTGATTTGAAATGATAGAATATCCTTCCACAAGGCGATGACAATAGCCCAAACAACTACGCAGGGAGAAACATCCCGCACTACCTCTGTAGTACTATTACAATTCCTTAATTCCCGATTTATAACCAGCACTTCACGTCGCATAAGATTGAATGGGAAGGAAATGAAGGCATAAGCCTCAAAGGAATCAGATCATACTATGAGGAATCAAGAAGGGAAGTGCTCCTAACAGCCCTGTAGCCTATCGAAGATAAGTACAGACGTCTCCGTACCGATCCGCAAGACTCTACTAAACTTTCTCATGACTCATAAGACCTAAGTGAAACTAGTGCTCTGATACCATATTGTCACAACCCAAAATCCATAAAGGTCGTGATGGCGCCGGACTCCACTGTCCGGCAGGACAACAATAAATACTTAATTGGGTTCTCATTTTGTTACTTTTGAAAACATATTTTTCTTTCAATTTAAATCGTAAAAGATGAAGTTTACAAAAATAAATAATAATATCTTTAAAATTTCCAATACAACACAACCTATAATCCTCCCAAAATCCGGTGTCACAAGTGCATGGGCATTAACTAGGAATGTAAAATAAAATACAATAGCTGTCCGAAATACAAATTGGACAGAAAAAATGTAAGTACTCTGAGGGAGACTCTGTTGGTTGTGGATCATCGTATATAATGCAGCTCACATAAGTCCCGCCATAATCGCGCCTCTGCGCCCACAAGACTGCTAAACATATGTGCACCTATACAAAAATATGCAACAATTGTAGCATGAGTACGTAAATCAATGCGTACCCAGTAAGTATCCCGCCTAACCTCGAAGAAGTAGTGACGAGGGGTCGACTCAGACACTTACTATGGTCCATAATAAATATCAGGTACAGTAAATAAGTGAATAGATATGAAACCGAATAAGTATATGGAATAAATATGTGTAAAATACGTGGCATAATTCCCCTCTTTACAATTTTACTCGAGCTCTCAACTAGCAAGTTCCCTCTGTAACCGGAGCATATATAGAGATGGTGCATTTCATTAAAGAGGTGGTCATAATTTAAATCAGGGAAAAACCTCAGATACACCGCCTTTTTGCCAATATTTCGCATGATTCCATGAGGATAATATATATAGTAAATGCCGAGGCGTACGGCCCGATCCAACATAAAAGTAAATTGTGCACTGTCGAAGGTCGAACGGCGTGAACCATAGATGCATCTATTGACCTGCCGAGGCGAACGACCCACTCCCATAAGAGTGTGGTACATAAATCCTGCCGAGGCGAACGGCTCGATCCCATAAGAGTGGTAGAAGGAAATACCCCGCTCGCGAATCATACGTGCGACGCGGTCAAATATAAATTGAAGGAGATCTCCCCGCTCGCGGATCAAACTTGCGACACGTTCAAATATAATTTAACATTAAAAATCCTATCTCTTTCTTGATTCTTTTCAAAATGAGGTAAATTCAGCTTGTAGCTTTTTAAGGAAATTACACCGCTCGCGAAACATACATGCGACGTGGTTACACATAGATTTCTTAAGCTATTATGGTATTTCTCAATCCTTTTCGACATTGCGAAGTTTAAATGAGACCTTTTTAAATCTTAAGTTCTTCAATTTCAACTCCTTTCAAACATTTAATAAGCAAACTCAATCTCGCTCCCTCTCGAGGCAAACAATTAAACATAAATCAATAACAATATCAACAAGGCATGATGTAAGCCTAAAACTACCCGAACATAGGCATAGCTAGTAGCTACGCACGGACTCTCATCACCTCATCTGTATGTAGCCCCCCATAAATAAAAGCACACAATAATTTAGGTCACCTATTCCCTCTTACAAGGTTAGAAAGGAGACTTACCTCGCTCCGCAATTCCATAACCGGTTCCAAAAACTTTCTAACATCTCAAACCGACGCCCGTCGCTCCAAAACTAGTCAAATAAGTTGCAACCCAATCAAAATATGCTCTAATACTAATAATTAATCAATTTATAACAATTTCTAACTCCGCTCGAAAAATCGATAAAGCAACCCTCGGGCCCACGTGCCCATATTCCAAAATTTTTTGAAGACAAACTTTACCCATAACCTTACGAACTCAAATATATAGTTCATTTCCATTCCATGCCCAAATTCGTGGTCAAACTCCACAAATACTAAATTCTAGGTTTTCCTATTAAAATCTCAAATTTTTACAAATTTTCATTTCTAAATCCATACAAAATCCAAGTATTTAACTTGCAATAGGTGGGAATCACTTACCTTGACATAGATGACGAAAATCTCCCTTCCAAGAGCTCCAAAAATCGCCCAAACAAATGAAAAATGGAGGAAAAATGGCCAAACCCCATCTTTAAAACAATCTGCCCAGGCCAAGCCTCTTTGCGTTCGCGACCTCCATCTCGCGTTCGCGAAGGCCAAAAACCGAGCTGCCTTAAATTCCTCTTCGCGTTCGCGGTACCACACCCGCGTTCGCGAAGGCTAAGCACTTCCAGGCCCAGCTCCTTTCCTTCTTCGCGTTCGCGACCACTGTGTCGCATTCGCGAAATCTTGCCTCGCGTTCGCGTTACACAGTTCGCGTTCGCGAAGGCCAACGACCTCGGACCCATCTTCTCCTTTCTTCTTCGCGTTCGCGTCGCCTTGGCCGCGTTCTCGAAGGCTTGCCCAGCTCTTGCCTCGCGTTCATGTCTACTGTTTCGCGTACGTGAAGGCCAAATCCAGCACCCTCGAAATTTCTTCTTCACAAACGCGGGATTTCCTTTGCGTTCGCGATGAAGGAAACCAGATACCAACAACAGCAGTCCAAAACAACCCGAAATGATCTGAAACAACCCCGAAACACACCCGAGGCCCTTGGGACCCCGTCCAATCATACCAACCGATCCCATAACATAACACAGACTTGCTCGAGACCTCAAATCGTATCAAACAACATCAAAATCATGAATCGCACCCCAATTCAAACTTAATAAACTTTGAACTCAATTTCTACAATCGATGCCGAAACCTATCAAATCACGTTCGATTGTCCTCAAATTTTGCACACAAGTCACATTTGACATTACAGACCTACTCCAACTTCCAGAATCAAAATCCGACCCCGATATCTAAAATTTCACTTCCGGTCAAACTTCTCAAAAACCGTCAAATTTTTAACTTTTGCGAGATGGCCCTAAAATGATCTTTGGACCTCCAAATCCACTTTTGGATGCGCTCCCAATAGCAGAATCACCATACGGAGCTATTCCTAGGATTGGAATCCCAAACGGACATTGATAACATTGAAATGCTCTTCAACTCAAATTTAAGAAATCCTTCTAAAAATGCCAACTTCCATAATAGGTGCTGAAACATTCCCGGGTCATCCAAAATTTGACCCTGACATACACCCAAGTCCAAAATCATTATACAAACCTGTTGGAACCTTAAAATCCTGATTCCGAGGTCGTTTACTCAAAAATCCAACCTTAGTCAATTCTTCCAACTTAAAGCTTCCAAAATGAGAGTTTTCTTTCCAAATCAACTTTGAACTTCCGAAATTCAGTTCCGACCTCGCGTACAAGTCATAATACCCAAAGTGAAGCTACCCATGACCTCAAACCACCGATCAACGTGCTAGTGCTCAAAATGACCGGTCGGGTCATTACAAAACCTTAAAGGAAACTACTCCATAGATATGGAGTAATTCATCACAATTATGAAAAAAAACATAAAATGATCCAAACTCTTGTCTTGAGTGAGGATTGAATGGTGAATTCCTTATGCTTTCGCTTCTCCACCTCCTCCTTAGCCTCATTAGATCTTAGATGTGTCAAAAGTCCTGAAAATAACATTTTTCATGTATTTATACCAAGTAGGGCCGGGCCCAGATGAAAACACCTTCTCCTGCGTGAAATAGAACAAATACTCTGTAAATATTGCACAGGCGCGCCGCATGGGGCGACGCGCCATGGGGGGCATTAGTGGGGAAATCCAGAGGAGTTGATTTCATATAGATGGCAGGATTTTACACAGGCGCGGTGCGCCGCACTAGTATTGTTTTCTCAGAGTCTGAATTTTTCTTGACTTTTAGATATCCAGACGTGGTGTTCGACCCCCGAACGCGATCCCAGCTTAATCCCTTGGGGTTTTACTCAGACTTCAAAGCTACAAATCACTCGAATTAGCTCCATAACATCTACATCACTCGGAATCCTCCTACAAGGCATAAAACACATAATTAGTGCAAAACACTAGCGATTAAAGCTCAAACTCAATTAAAGTGCAGTAAATTAGAGTGCAATAAGAGACTAAAACCCGAGATTATACTCTACCATCAACACCCCACACTTAAGCCATTGCTCGTCCTCGAGCGATCAAATACACTTTATATAGACATAACCTTTTTAAAACAACTCTCCTAACTCATCACACCAAGAATATTTAAAATAGATTAAGCACACCAGTGTAAAATCTTCACCTCATAATTTGACTCAAAAGCACCACGCATTATTTATAACCCGCTCACTTAATCTAACATAGAGGTTAAGCATTACCTTTCATTCATGAATCAAGTACCTTCACAACAATAGAGAGTAGTTCCACACATAATAGATTTTAAAAACACTTAGGAACTCAAGATAGAAAGAATTTGCTCACTCAGAAACAACATTCATATGCTACAAAAGATGAACCATAGGCTTGCCCATAGTGTACTACTCTACTAATCGAGCTCATTCAGTCAAGGATCAAGTAGGACTTTAATTGGTTGTAATATAGGTTGCGGGACGGGTAGGATACATTTAGATATAGGAGTGACTACACCTCCCTAAGCACTTTAATACATACATTTCTATGTTCAAAACCCCACACTTATATCAAACCATAACTCCACATTCACATCAATATACATTAACTCCCTACTTCTTTAAGCACAAATATATCAGGAGTTACCACTATCAAGGAATATTTTCCACAACAACACAACTATTTTTCTTTTTCTTTTCTTATTCAATTCAAGTGGCTCTTAATTTTTTAAAACAGTGCACCTTTCTCCTTATTTCATTAGTTCCACTCAAAAACCAAACCAACCACCCCACACTTCAACTTTTACAAAGTTCATACCAAATTTAAGTGCTTACGATGGTAGAAGGTTCAAATAGATGGTCAATTCAAACAAATGGGTAAGACTTGTAATGTGGTTGCCAAAGAAACAAAATTACATGCTCAAAGGGGTTAAATACGATACATAACAATTAGGTGGGCAAAAGCATATAATTGGCTCAATAAAAAAATGCCTAAATTACTTCCACGACTGAATAAAACTACTATTTCGCTTTGCAAACACACATGGCAAGTTCTAGACATCAAATGCAATGTACAGTGTCACAACCCAAACCGATGGGCCGCGACGGGCACCCGATACCTTACTCAGCCAAATACCAACATAACGTATCTTTTTGTATCATGCTATCATAGGTAAATGAGACGGAAAAGCTGTCGTAGGATAACTAGAATAAAACATGTAATACCAACTTGGACCTATAAGACCAAAATGATCACTCATACACTAAACATAGGCCGACAAGGCCATACAATCTTTTACGTACATGGCATATGTCTACAAACCTTTAAGAGTAGATAAATACCATAAAGGCCGGGACAGAGCCCCGCCATACTAAACAATACACGTCCGAATCATACTGACTAAATAAGCAACTCCGGAGCAAATGTAGCGCACCAATATCTTCCGCTGAGCTGATAGCCTACTTGGAGAACTCTCAACTTGTCCATCGGGACCTGCGGGCATGAAACGCAGAATCCCCAGGCAAAAGGGATGTCAGTGCAAATAAAGTACTGAATATGTAAGGCATGACATTAGTATATAAAAGACATGAAAGAAACATGGAGTAAAGAACTCAACCTGTAATTCTGAATAGCTCTGTGAATCATGAAAATTTATAATGTCATGCATGTGCGTATAAACACCATATCATACATAAGTGTATGCGTACATAACATCATCAAGCCTCTGAGGGCATCCCATCATATCATCTCGGCCACTGTAGGCAAAATCATCAATGTATACCAGCTGATCAAGTGGTGGTGCGTATATAACGCCATAACCTTTTCCCATATCCCATATACATATAATATATGTGTATATAATGCCATTTGGTCATGGGTCAATGTACATGTATACATGAATGAAATGCAAAAGAAGTACATTAATAAGATTTCTCAAAATGTCATAAGATCACTATGCCTTTGATTAATATCATGAAAAAAACTTTATCAACTTGCGTATTTTTTTGAGACCCATGAACAGATGATATAATAATAAGACATACGGGAAATCAAGAATATAGACATCCCTAGCATTTCTATGAATAGAGTCATTTATAAAAGTTGCGTATTTGCTCGTTTCATTTATATCGTACGGATCATGCCAAAAGGAAATGAGGGATAGCCTTAACATACCTTAACTCCGTTAAGTCCTTAATAGCTTCCAAGAAATTCTTCAAACAACTCAACCCAATCTACCACATCATAAGGAGATTCAAAATCAGTGTTGAGTAAAGGCTAAGTCCGCAACTTAAACTAGTAGCTCGTTTACGTAAATTTGGGCATCATCTCAACTATAACTAGGCCCTCCTCCAATACCATATACCAACAACAACAAAAACACAACAATAACAACATGTAAGCATCACTTTCCAACCTTATCTTCATCACAATATACCACAAAACAGCCCACACACCCTAATCACTTCATAAATAAAACAACAACCAAAGTAATGTCAAACAACTAAAACAAATGTAACGACGAACGACCAACCCACCATTCTGTCATTATGTACTGTTTCTCCACACCATTTATCCTCCAAAACTCCATTAAATAGTAGAAAAATATACAACCCAAAGGCAACACGAAACAGCCTACAAAACAGTTCACTACAAGTCAAATAACTCGAACTCACCACTTCTGATCACCGTCCCGTGAGTTCTAACTATTAGAAAACGAAATTATCAACATTCTTTGATATTTAAACACTTAAATAAAGAAAGTACACATTTTATTAACTATGAATTACCTTCCAAAACTCAAACTACAAAGAAAAAGAGAGGCGATATAGCAATACTTACGTCGTAGGGATCGCTTTAATGTTATCGCTTCTTGATTCCGTGCCCGGGATGATAATCTTGTTTGAAACTCTTGCAGAGAGATTAAGAGTAAAGTTAGGGGGTATTATTTGGGTGTGTTCTCTGAAAAAATGGAGATAGAGATGAGATGGAATGTAAATATCCCATTTTTTTAAAAAGTCAAAAAGGTGCTACTTGGCTCCCTATGATTGGCCCTTCTTCCAACGCTTATAACCTTTTATCCGGGTGTCGTATGAATGAACGGTTAAGAGTGTTGGAAACTACATTCCAAGACCTTCAATTTTTTAAATAATATGTCCCAAAATACCTCATATAGCACACGAAATTTATTTCTCAAAAAGCTCTGTTACAAGGTAAATCCTTAGTCGGTTTTTCGCAACATTAATCCGATTTTCCCCAAACTTCATATTTTCTATCCAAACATCATATATAGCCACATTATGACTTTAAAATTATTTAAATCATGATTAAAAAGTTTCATATTCATTACGTCACCTTGAGACGCACAGGGTGTAACACATAGAATAACACAAAACCTCTCACACACATGGCACATAACTCACTCAAGATTGGATTCATCAAGACACTCTACTCAAAGCATTTAAGAAATGTTAAGATCATATATTTAAGGTACTTATACAAGAGTCAAAAACTGAGCCCAAGTGTCACAACTAAAACACTTACTATTCTCAAGGTATACTAGAGTTAAGAGACATTGTCTTCAATTCAAAACACAGCACAAGGTTTCCTACTACTACTAACAAAAATTAAAACTAACTACACCCGATTCAAATAAAACCCTTGGAAAAGAACTGCGGCACAAAGAAAAACCAAAGAGAAATTATTACACTACCTAAAAAAAAAAAAAAATCTTTTTGTCTTTTTTTTTCTTTCGACTTTAATCCCTCAAGAAACCCGTCGAATGATATCTAGCGTCGGGAAAAATAAAAAAATTTCAATTTTTAACTTTTGTTTTCTTTTCAATTTTTTTTTCTAACTACTAAAACAACAAAAACTAACTAATACATATACATACAACATACACATATCCTCCACCCCACGCTTTAAGTTGTGGCGTGTCCCCATGACATACAATTAAAAAATCTAAGGTAAAGGAAACTTCCCTGAATCTCTCATCGGGGTCTGAGTCGAAGTCGGGATCCATTCCTCGCCTTCGAACCAATGCGCACATCCACACCGACAGCTTCTTCTCAGCCTTCTTAGGGTGCACCCCACACTTTTCTTCCTCACTCTTCGCAACCTTCTCTTTCGATTCTTTCACTTTTCACTCAACACTTGCAGCTGGCTTCTCCTTTTTAGCCCCTGTTTCCATATTCATCTCAAAAGTCACAGTCTCCTCACCCACTCTAAGCATGCGTCTTCTCTCGTGTATATCTAAAATTGCTCGACCCGTTTCTAAGAATGATCTTTCTAAGATGAGAGGGACCTCTTTGTTCTTCTCCATATTCACTACGATAAAATCTACAGGAAATACAAACTTATCTACCCGAACTAAAACATCTTTCACTATCCCCTCGGGTATTAAGGTCGTTTGGTCGGCCAACTGCAAAGATATTGGCACCGACCTTATCTCTCAAATATCCTTCTCAAGTTTCCCGTAAATAGACAAAGGCATTAGATTAACTGATGCACCAGAATCATATAAAGACTTATCAAAAGTAACAGTGCCTAAAGAGCAAGGCATAGTAAAACTCCCTGGATCTCCACACTTTTGTGAGAGTTTGTTTTGCAAGATTGCACTGCAATGCTCTGTGAGCTTGACCACCGAGATCTCTTCAATCTTTCTCTTCTTTGTAAGGATCTCCTTCAAGAATTTAGCATAAGCTGGCATTTGTGAAAGAACTTCTGTGAATGGCAAATTTACATTAACCTGTCTCAACATATTTAGAAATCTCTTAAACTGCTTGTCTAACTTTTCTCTATACAACTTTTGGGGAAAAGGTAAAGCAGGCATGTGCTTGCTCTCTTCATTAGATTCCTCCCTTCTTGAAGTTTCCTCCTCCTTCTTTTTCTCAGCTCCCTTCTTGCCTTTCTTCTTCTTCTTCTTCTTCTCTTCTTCTTCTTCTTCTTCTTCTTCTTCTTCTTTTCAACTTGAATTTTCAACTGCTCCCCAATTTCCTTTTTAGGTACCACCTCTTTTTGGATTGAAGTGGGATCTTTCAACACTTTCCCGCTTCTCAAGGCACAACATTTACTATTTCTTTGGGGTTTCTCTTAGTATCAGCTGACAAAGTACCTAGGACTCTCTTGGATAATATTTTTGCTATCTGTCCCACTTGTCTCTCTAAATTTTGAAACCAAGTGCCCAATTCTTTGATAGTCGCCCCGTGAACATCTAACCTCTCATCTGTCTTGACAATGAAGGCTTTCATCAGATCCTCTAGACCAGGCTGAATAGGGTGTTGAGGCTAAAACTGTTGCCTTTGCTGATTTTGGAAGCCTGAAGCTCCCTGTCCCTGAAATCTGGGGTTATTTTATTGCCATGCATTTGTAGTACACCCAAGTGAACTCCATAAAAAACCGGGGTGCTTCTGACCCATTGCATTGAAATTATAATTCCCAACAGCATTCACTTCCTCAGTTGAGGCTTGACACTCATGAGTAGGGTGTCCTCTTCCATAAATATCATATGCTACATGAGGTTCACTCTGTATCGAATCTATGTCAGCCTCCATATTTATTTTGCCATTGCATCAAACTGTACCTGCACATATGTGTTAGCATCAACCTGGTGAACACTTGTTGATCTTCTTCTTTCCGTACTCTCAGAAGGCCATTGGTTTGCATGTTCAGATAACTCATCTAGAATTGTGACTATCTCCTCTAGAGTCTTCTTTATCAACGGGCCTCCTACGACATTACTCAATGTTCTACGTGAGGCCAGTGTCAATCCATCCCAAAAATCCTAGAGTTGCATCCAGAGTTCAATTCCGCTATGTTGACACTTTCGAACTAATTCCTTAAATCTCTCCCAAGCTTCAAACACAGTTTCAGTATCTTTCTGACAGAAGTTATGGATTTCTCTTCTAAACTTGCTCGTCTTAGCTGAGGAGAAATATTTATCAAGAAATTTTTTGGTCATCTCCTCCTATGTTCTAATTGATCCCTGAGGCAAGCTTCTAATCCACGGCTTTTGAGTGTGAAGGGGAATGCCTTTAAGTAAACTGCATCTTGTGAAACACTTTTGTATTAAAAGATGTTCATAATTTTCTTGAAGTCCATTAGATGGTTGTTTGGATCTTCGTTCATCTTCCATCTGAAGACACAACAATTTTGAAGGGTTTAGAGTAACCCTTGCGTTAACTCGAAATTGTTAGCTGCAACTGAAGGTGGTCTAATACTTGACAATCCTTGATTGTAAACCGGTCTAGCATAATCACCAAGTGCTCTCCCAGCCCCGGGAGGTATAATTCCGAACCGGTCTGCACCCAAAGGTTGATTCTGAGCAATTCTCAGAGCCCTCTCTTCTTCATAGACAAGTTGTGCATTTCGAAGAGCTGCTTCCTCAGCATCTCGTGCAGCTTTTTCTCGTTGTTGGGCTGCCTCTCTTGCAGCCAAATCCACATTATCGTCATCTCCAACCATGATTTTTTGGTTGAGGATTGCCCAACCTTCTCTATATTCTCCAGGGAGATTTATTTTCTTCCTCAGCTGTCATAGTTGTTTCTTGATTTCTGGTTCGTATGGTAGCACTTCCTTCCCAGAAGATCGAGTCATGCACCAATCTAACATGTAGCATGCACACTGTCAAAGGACCCCAAGCTTAAAAAGAGAAAAGTAAAATAAAATAAAAAGAAAACAATTCCTCAATTAGCACAATAAATTATTTCAAACACTAATGATTGCCAATCCCCTGCAACGACACCAAAATTTGACGAGCTTAAAACACACACTTAAATAAGCTCGCTAGTCGAATATAGTATAATATAATATCGTATCCACTGGGATTAGAGTTAAAAAATATTATCGTAGTTTATAGGTAGGTTGTTATCCAAGATAATCAATAGTTTAGAATTATGTGATTAAAAACTAAAATTAACTAAGAATCTAAAGCTAATTGACGAATGACACTCGAACAAAAGTAAGCGAGGAAGATATCAATGGGAGAAAATAGGGATTGATTAGATAGGTGCAAGATAAATGTCTGGGATTTAACTCTAGTTAATTCACTTCTAATGTTCAAGTGAGTTACTCGAATTCACTCAATTATTAGTTCAAACGTTTAGTAGAAACTCCTCTCTCGATTAAGTCTCAACCTCACAATATGAACCAATTTAAGCTCGGTGAAGATATGCACGACTTCGTAGTGGATTGGTCTTTAGGAGAACCTCTCTCGACTATCCTCCTAACTAGGTTTAATCAACAATTCAACTAGCTTCTTTCGATTACTAAAAAGAATTGATGAATTCAACCAATAAGATAATGCAAAGATATCACAAGTTATGCCTCTCTCGATTACATGAACATATGAATATAGATGCAACAATTAAAACATCCAAAACAATTCAATACATAAGAACTAGAGTTAATATCCACAAACAAATATCAATACACCAAATCCATCAAACCCTAAAGGGAACTACTCCATAGATATGGAGTAATTCATCACAATTATGGATAAAAACATAAAACGATCCAAACTCTTGTCTTGAGTGAGGATTGAATGGTGAATTCCTTGTGCTTTCGCTTCTCCACCTCCTCCTTAGCCTCCTTAGGTCTTAGATGTGTCAAAAGTCCTGAAAATAATATTTTCCATGTATTTATACCAAGTAGGGTTGGGCCAAGATAAAAACACCTTTTCCTGCGCGAAATAGGACAAATACTCTGTAAATATTGCACAGGCGGGCCGCATGGGACGATGCGCCATGTAAGGCATTAGTGGGGAAATCTAGAGAGTTTATTTCTCACAGATGTCAGGATTTTACACAGGCGCGCCGCGCCACGCGCCGCACTAGTGTTGTTTTCTTAGAGTTCGGATATTTCTTGACCTTTTGATATCCAGACGTGGTGTTCGACCCCCGAACGCGATTCCGACTTAATCCCTTGGGTTTTTACTCAGACTTCAAAGCTTCAAATCACTCGAATTAGCTCCATAGCATCTACATCACTCGGAATCCTCCTACAAGTCATAAAACACATAATTAGTACAAAATACTAGTGATTAAAGCTAAACTCAATTAAAGTGCAGTAAATTAGAGTGCAATAAGCGACTAAAACATAAGATTATAGCCTATCATCAAATGTTTAAGTGAGTCTCTCGATTTCACTCAATTATTAGTTCAAACGTTCAACAAAAATTCCTCTCTCGATTAAGTCTTAACCTCACAAGATGAACCAATTTAAGCACGTGAAGATATGCAAGAATGCATAGTAGATTGGTGTAAGGCCCCGTTAAAATTTCCTAATGATTTAAGATTTTGAAGTGCGCCAACGGTATTTGGGAATAACGTATTCGAGTATTAAAGGTGTAGCACCCCAAAAAATATCGAAGTACTTAAGCATTATTAAGAAAGTTGATGTGTGCTAATTATATTATTTTGTATGCAGACGAGGACTATTAATATGATGGATATAAATTGGATATGATAATAAGTGTACGAGGCATATTATAAGTGATGTGGGGTCTAAGGAGAGGCCTAAGTCTAAGTCAAGTTAGAAAATTACATGATAGACTAAAGTTCCAAATGAGTACGCACAAGACCAAACTTTGGACGAGCATATATACATATATATAAAGCATTATGTGATGTACAACCTATTAAAAGAAAGATCTTCTCAAATATAATATCTTCGAGTCTAGTTTCTAACGTTTCAAACCGTTCATCATTTGGACACTCCTACAAGAAGTTATGACCAAATTACCAAAAGCTGGCAGAAGGTGACACTACCGCGCTGCCCCATGCGACGCGCCTGTGGGGATTTCCAGAATACTTGAAAATTTCGTTTCTAGGAATATTTTTCACTGTCGCGCCCCGTGGCACCCCATGCAGTGCGGCTGTGCAAATTGTGGTTTTTTTATAACCCAACCCTATTTTGTTAAATAGCCTTTGGGACTTAATTTGGGATGATTTCATGGTGAGTCTAGAGAGAGGTAAGAGCATTTTAGAGAGAGAAAGAGAAAACCTAACATCCCAATAATCCAATCTTGCACAAATCTTCCAGAATCAAGGAAGCCAATCACTAGATCATCATCTTTCCGGGTAAGCCCTACTCCTAAACTTTCATGCAAGAGGTTATGAGTTCAAATATATTGTGGGGTTGGAAATAAGCCATGCATGTGACACTAGGTTGTAGTATGTGGGGTTAATGAACCATTTTGGGTAGTTTCTTATTAAAATTGATTGAGAGAGAAAGGGATTTCTATTGTAGAGCCTTGTAGTCTATTTCGCATGTTAGGTGTTCGACAAAATTTCTAAGATCATGGGAATCCTTCTAATTTTTAACCGGTTTTCACTATCTTCCTATAGATTGTTATTGCTAGAAGTTTTGGGGCATTGTAGTAACTTAAGGAAAGCTCAAACAAGGTATGTTGGCTAAACTTCTCTCCTAGAATTGAATCCCATGAGGTTCTTGTAAGTCTCGAGTTATTCATTATAAATTAACTATTCCGAATAAGCCTTGTGTTGAAAGGTATATGTTCAAAATGTGTTTCGGATGCTCTTATCATATGATGTTATCCTTCGGGATTGTGTTCAAAGCATGAGTTGGGTATAAAAATGTTATGACTCCAAGTAGTGTTTCAAGTAAAGGCTATTATGCCAAATTGTGTAAGAAGTCTCAATGTGCATAAGACTCTTAATTGCTCATAGGTGTACTAAAAGTTGTGATTAGGGATTCTTTGTTGTCGATAATCTATAAAGATGCTTGAAAGTGGAAGTAGTGAGTTGGGGGATATAAAGTGTGAACACCGTGCCAAGAATAAAAGCTATACTTGTGGCCAATAACGCCAATGAAATGAAATGATATGTGAAATATTATGAAATGAGCCTTGATTCAACTATTCCAAATTGACTCCGAAAATAGAATCATCCAAAAGCTTATGTACTCAAGTCATGTCCAAATATGGTTGTTCTAACTAATGCTATGCTTGGTAGGTATTTCCAATATGTTTTGAGTTCTTACATATTCATGAGTTGAGATTGTCTATTGCCCTTTTTGGGGAAAGGTATTTCAAGAGTATTCTATAAGATGATGTTTGTGATGATAATCCTTGAAAGTAAAGAAATGAAAGTGTGAAATATGATATATGGCCACAATGCCATGAATGAAGAATAATATGTATGGCCAAGGGAGCCAATGAAATAATGATGTTGTAAGTAGTTGAAAGTAATTGTGAAGTGATATATACTGTGAAAGGTTATGAGGTGAACGTATTTGTATTTATGTTTCCAATGTGTTATAAGCTCCTACGCCCTCATGAGGAGAGGCTACGGTGTTCCTAAATATTTTAAATGTTCTTGATATCCTATGATCACCCATGGCAAGTACAAGTAAGTGATGGTATGAACATGGAATGTAGACATTTGCCAAAGAGAGAATTATGAGGAGTTGTATATCCCAATGGTTTCGACTATAGTTGTATGCGTCTGAAATAATGTATGTAAATGACTTCGATTGTTAAGTCCCCAAGAGTCATGAACCTAGTTAATGACTCAAGATGTCAAGGGAGTGAATAATGAAATGGAAGGGGGATGTCCTATGCTAAATGATAATGAACCTTAAGAAAAGAAATTGGGCTCATGTGCCATTGATATCGACTTATTGATTTACCATGCATGTGCTAATGTAATGAGTTGTGTTTTTCTATGATGAGCATGAACATGAAGTATTCCAATGATATAGGAAATTACGACCTTAAATGTAATGACAAACTATGTCGCTTTGAGTTATATATGAGATTGTGGTATTGTGATACACCTCCACCTGCATATATTGGGGTGAGGCGGCAGGGCCGCTTTGTGTAGGGATTGTGGTATTGTGATACACCTCCACCCGCATATATTGGGGGTAAGGAGATATGGCCGCTTTGTGTAGAGATTATGGTATTTTGATACACCTCCACCCGCATATATTGGGGTGAGGCGGCAGGGCCGCTTTGTGTAGAGATTGTGGTATTGTGATACACCTCCACCCGCATATATTGGGGTGAGGTGGTAGGGACACTTTGTGTAGAGATTATGATATTGTGATACACTTCCACCCGCATATATTGGGGTAAGGCGGCAGAGCCGCTTTGTGTAGAGATCGTGGTATCGCGATACACCTCCACCCGCATATGTTGGGGTGAGGCGGCATGACCACTTTGTGTGAAGGTGGTTATAGAGGATCCCCTACTTAATATCTATAAATTTTAATGGAAGCTCTTAATAAATTTTCTTGAAGTTAATGGCTATCTAAGCCCTTTCACTGTTACTATGATTCATCATATTCATGTTATATTTTCAAGCCCTTGAATAGGTGTATTTGTATTGCGTAAGTGAACACTGTGAATGTTCTATGAAACACGCAAGTGTATTGTGTAAGTAAACACTGTGAACGGTCTATGAAACACACAGGTGTATTGTATAGGTGATACTGTGAACGGTCTATGAAACACACAGGTGTATTGTATAGGTGATACTGTGAATGGTCTATGAGACGCATAGGTGTATAATATGATATGTGAACACTAAGGACAGTCTATGAAATGTATATGTATAAAATAAAGGAGGAATGTGCCACTTTCATTGGCCTTGTTTGTACATGTTGTTATAATTACATTATATTATGTATTCCATGTATAGTTCATATGGCTTAGCTAATCCTAAGAGAAGTTTAAAATGATGCTGGTATAATAAGACTTGAAATGTGATTATATGGTATGTTTCGTAGTTTCTTGATGTACTTTATTTGCCTCTTATTTGAGTTACCGTATTTTCATATGTTGTTTTGACTGCCTTACATACGAGTACTATTCCACATGTACTCACGTCCTTTTTGCCTGGGGTGCTGCATCTTTTAATGGATGCAGGTATACTTCTACAGGATGATATGGATCTTTGATAGGGATTTTCTTCACTACTCAGCTTATGGTGAGCCCGCTACAGTTATAGTGTGTGTTTGGGTCTAGTTCATTTTATGTATTTATGTAGATATTGTCATAGAATCTCCATGTACACTGTGGGTCATGTAATTAAAGATTTAAGTTTTGTCATGTATTTATGTTCACAGTATTTACAGCTATTTATAAAGCTGTGTAACCATCATGAGAAAGCATTTATGGGCCATTGAGCCAAATGTATTCAATATGAAAGTCAATATCTAACTATGTTATGGTAAATCATGCATGAGTAATGATGAGAGGTTAATGTAAATTAGGCTTGCTCGACTGGGTTTACTCAGTTGAGCGCCGGTCGCACTCCCTAAGTTCGGGGCGTGACAATTGTTCTTTAATAGAACCTCTCTCGATTATTCTCCTAAATAGGTTTAATCAATGATTCAACTAACCTCTTTTGATTACTAAGAAGAATCTATGAACTCAACCAACAAAATAATGCAAATATGTCACAAGTTATGCCTCTCAAAATTACACGAACAAGTGAATATAGACGCAACAGTTAAATCATCCAAAAAATACTTCAATACATAAAACTAGAGTTATAATCCACAAACAATCATCAATACACCAAATCAAACCCTAAAGCGAACTACTACATAGATATCAAGCAATTCACCACAAATAAAGTTAAAGTAGAGAAAAACATACATTCAATCCAAAATCATGTCTTGAGTGAGGAAGGAATGATGAAATCCTTGTGCTCGTGTTCTTACCACTTCTCCTTAGCCTCCTTAGGTCGAATATGTGTCAAAAGTCCAGAAAATAATATTTTTCCATGTATTTATACTAAGTAGGGTCGGGCCTCCTAGCCGAAATTGAATTTTCACTCTATAAAAATTGCACAGGCACGCTGCATGGGGCGAAGCGCCAGGCAGGGCATTAGTGGGGAAATCTAGAGAGTTGATTCTGATAGGAAGCAGAGATTTGGGCAGCCGTGGCACACCGCGCGACGCCCCATGCGCCGCGGTTCTGGACCTTTCTCAAAGTAAGGATTGAATCTCGATTTTTGACGTCCAGACTTGGTTCTCGACCCTCGAACACGATCCGGCTTAATCCCTTGGGTTTTTACTCAGACTTTAAAGCTCCAAATCACTCCAATTCATTCCATAACATCTACAAAGCTCGGAATCACTCCTACAAGGCATAAAACACACAATAAGAGCAAAACACTATCAATTAAAGCTCAAAACGAGTAAAGTACAGTAAATTAGAGTGAAATAAGCGAGTAAAATACGGGATTATAGCCTTCCATCAATACCCCACACTTAAACCATTGCTCGTTTTCGAGCAATCAAACTACACTTCACATAGAATATGACCGTTTTCAACAACTCTCATAACTCATCACACCAAGAATATTTAAAACAGATTAAGTACAATACCGTAACATCCTAGCCTCAAGATTTGACTCAAAAGCACCACGCATTTCTCACAACCCGCTCACTTACTCTAATATAGAGGTCAACGACATTACCTTTCCTTCGTGAATCAAGTGCCCTCACACAACCATAGAGAGTAGTTCCACACTCTATAAAATTTAAGAACAATTAGGAACTTAAGATAGACAGAATTCACTCACTCTCAGAAACAACATTCATATACCACAAAAGATGTACTATAAGCTTGCCTGTAGTGTACTACTCTACTAATCGAGCTCATTCAGTCAAGGATCAAGTAGGACTTTAATGGATTGTAATATAGGCTCGAGGACGGTTAGGATACATTTAGATATAAGAGTGACTACACCTCTCTAAGTACTTCAATACATACAATTTACCTTTTAAAACCCCACACTTATATCAAACCATAACTCCACATTCACATCAATATACATTAACTCCCTACTTCTTTAAGCACAAATATATCAGGAGTTACCACTATCAAGGAATATTTTCCACAACAACACAACTATTTTTCTTTTTCTTTTCTTATTCAATTCAAGTGGCTCTTAATTTTTCAAAACAATGCACCTTTCTCCTTAATTCAATAGTTCCACTCAAAAGCCAAACCAACCACCCCACACTTCAACTTTTAGAAAGTTCATAACAAATTCAAGTGCTCATGAGAGGTCCAAGGTTAAAATAGATGGTCAATTCAAACAAATGGGTAAGGATTGCACTGTGGTTGCCAAAGAAATAGGCTTACAGGCTCAACGGGGTTAATTAAGATACATAACAATTAGGTGGGTAAAATCATATAACTGGCTCAACAAAGAAATGCCTATATCACTTCCAAGACTGAATAAAACTACTATTTCGCTTTGCAAACACACGGGGCAAGCTCTAAACATCAAATGCAAGGCATACAATACATAAAACCTCACACACACATGGCACATAACTCATTCAGAATCGGATTATCAAGATACTCTAGTCAAAGCAGTTAAGCAAAGTTAAGATCATACAATTTAAGGTACTTATACATGAGACAAAAACTGAGCCTAAGCGTCACAACTACAACACTTATTATTCTCAAGGCATAATAAAGTCAAGAGATATTGCTTTCAATTTCAATCATAGCACAAGGTTTCCTACTTCTAAAAATAAAAACTAACTACACCCGATTTAAACAAAACCCTTGAAAAAGAACCACGGCACAAAGAAAAACCAATGGGGAATTAATACACTACCTAACAAAAGAAAATATTTTTGTCTTTTTTCTTTCGACTTTAACCCCTCAAGAAACCCGTCGAATGATATCCATCTTCAGGGAAAATCAAAAATTCTTCAAATTTTATGTTTTTTTTTCAATTTTTTTAACTACTAAAACTAACACAACGAAAAAAACTAAACTAATATACATACATACATACAACATATCCCCTAACCCACACTTTAAGTTGTGGCATATTGCCATGACACACAATTAAAAAGCATAAGGTAAAAGAAACTTCCCTGAACATCTAGTCGGGGTCTGAGTCGAAGTCGGGCTTCATTCCTCGTGCCCAAACTAATGCGCACATCCATGCAGATAACTTCTTCTCATCCTTTTTTGGGGTACACCCCACACTTATCTTTCTCACTCACTGTAGCCTTTTCTTTCGAACCCTTCACTTTCCACTTAACACTTGCAACTGGTTTTTCTTTTTATGCCCCCTTTTCTACATTCATATCAAAAGTCACCGTCTCCTCACCCACTCTAAACATGAGTTTCCTCTCGTGTATATCTAATATAGCTCTACCGTCGTTAAGAATGGTCTTCCTAAGATGAGGGGGCCCTCCTTGTTTTTCTCCATATTCACCACTATAAAGTCTACAGGAAATACGAACTTATCTACCCAAACTAACATATCTTCCACTATCCCCTCGGGTATTAAAGTCATCTGGTCCGCCAACTACAAAGATATTAGCACTGACCTTATCTCTCTAATCTCCTTCTCTAGTTTTCTGTAAATAGATAGAGGCATTAAATTAATTGAGGCACCAGAATCACATAATAATTTATTAAAATGAATAGTTCCTACAGAGCAAGCATTTGCGAGAGTACTTCTGTGAATGGTAAGTTTACATGAACATATTTCAGCATATCCAGAAATTTCTCAAACTGCTTGTCCAGCTTTTCTCTACATAACTTTGAGGGAAAGGTAGAGCAGGCATATACTCGCTCTCATCAGTTTCCTCCCTTCTTGATTTTTCTTCCTTTTTCTTCTTCTCAATTTTCATTGGGCCTTTCTTCTTTTTATCAACATCATTCTTTAGTTGCTCCCCACTTTTATTTTCAAGTATCACCTCTTTTTGGATCGGGGAGGGATCTTTCAACACTTGCCCACTTCTCAGAGTTACAACATTCACTGTTTCTTTGGGATTCTTTTCAGTGTCAGCAGGAAGAGTGCCTGGAACCCTCTCATATAATATTGGTTCAATCTATCCCACTTGTCTGTCCAGGATTTGCAAACTAGTGCCCAATTCTTTGATAGCTGCTCCATGAGCGCCCGACCTCTCATATGTCTTGATAATGAAAGCCTTCATTAGATCCTCTAGACCAGGCTGAATGGGTTGTTGAGGCTGAAATTATTGCCTCTGCTGATTTTGGTATGCTGGAGCTCCTTGTCCTTGCGGTCTAGAGTTATTTTGCTGCCAAGCATTCGCAGTACCTCCAGGTGAACTCCATGAAAATCTGGGGTGCCTCTGACCCATTGCATTGAAATTGTAGTTTCCCACAATATTTACTTCCTCAGTTGAGGCTTGACACTCATGAGTAGGGTGTCCTGTTCTACATATATCACAAGTTGTGTGAGGCTCACTTTGTATTGAGGCTAAGGTCAGCTTCCTTATCTCTTTGGCCATAGCATCAAGTTGTACCTATACAGATGTGTTAGCATCAACCTGGTTAACACCAGTTGATCTTCTTCTTTCCACACTCTCAGAGGGCCATTGATTAGTATCTTCGGATAACTCATCAAGAATTGTAACTATCTCTTCTGGAGTCTTCTTCATCAACGGGCCTCCAACTGCATTGCTCAATGTTCTACATGAGGCTAGTGCCAATCCATCCTAAAATCCTTGGAGTTGCATCCAGAGTTCAATTTCGCTATGTTGACACTTTTGAATAATCTCCTTAAACCTCTCACATGCGTCAAAAATAGTTTTCGTATCTTTCTGGCATAAGTTATGGATTTTTCTTCTAAACTTGCCCGTTTTAGCTGAGAGAAATATTTATCAAGTAATTTTTTGGTCATCTCCTCCCATGTTCTAATCGAACCTGTAGGTAAGCTTCGAAGCCACTGTTTTGCGTCATCTTTGAGTTTGAAGGGAGATTCCCTCAAGTACACTGTAGCTCGTGACACATAATTGTAATGAAATGTGTTCATAATCTCCCCAAAGTCCATTAGATGTGTGTTTGGATCTTCATTTGGCTTCCTTCTGAAGACACAACAATTCTGAAGAGTTTGAAGCAACCCTTGTTTCAACTCAAAATTGTTTGCTGCAATTGGAGGTGATCTAACACTTGATAAACCTTGATTGTAGACCGTTCTAGCATAATCGCCAGGTGGTCTCCCAAGCTTGGGAGCTATATTTCCGAACTGATCTGCAGCCAAGGGTTGATTTTGAGCAATTCTTCGACCCCTCTCTTCTTCATAGATAATCTGTGCATCTCTAATAGCTACTTCCTCAGCATCCCGTGCAGCATGTTCTATTTGTTGGGCTTCTTCTCTCGCAGCCAAATCTACATTATCCTCACCGTTTCCAGCCATAAGTTCTTTGGTTTAGGATTGCCGAACCTTTTCTGATGTCTCGGTGAGATTCTTATTCTTCCTCAGCTGTTGCAGTTGTTTTTCAATTCCCGACTCGTATGGTAGCACTTCATTCACAAAAGTTCGAGTCATGCACCAATCTTAACCTGTAACCTACTGATCTCGTCCAAATCACACCTCAAAACAAGGATATGAAACGGTCGATTGCAATAATAATAACCCAACAAAGAGTCGGGATCGAATTCACAAGGAGTTTATATGGGAGTTAGGAGTATATATTCTAGTACGTGAGTTTGAACTATCTTAATTTACACTTCCACAAATTGGTTTTGGTTCTATTTCTATTTTTAAAACTTAGATTGCAAAGTTAAGAAATAAAACTAAAATAATTGTTTTTGTTGTTTTTCAAGTTTTTAAAAAGCCTAGGGCTATGACCATCACCTAGGTGTTTGACTAATGGGATATAAACATTAATGATTATTTTGTTGATCGGGGTGTATTATAGCTATCAACTCTCAGTTGCCCACTCAATACCTCTCGGTCAGAGAATGGTTTTGCCCAATTTGGCTTTCACAAGACCAAATGGGTATTGCACAAAACGGTTGATAAAAGCTCAAGTCGGGTTATTACTATCTCTAGGTTGAACCCTTTAATTGGGTTAATCAATCTCTCGATTGACCCAGTTGCTTGTTAGCCAAGTTTTCCTAGACTAAATCTCTCTTTCTCAAGTAGAGACCAAGTTAAATAGGCATGAACTAATGTTTGAAACCATTAATTCCACAAATTAAAGCATGAACAAGGCTAAATAATAAACACACAATTATAAACAAGCACTAAATTAGATACCCATAAGGTTTACACACTAGGGTTGGGTCACAACCCTAGTAAAACTCTAGCTAGTAAAATTGAAGAAATAGAAGAAGAAATACTAATTAAACTCATATTGTAAAGTCAAAATAATAAGATCTATGTTAAAATATCCCAAAATATAGAAAACTACTAAAAGAAGCAATGAAAAACGGCTAAAGGACTTGCTGATGTCAAAAACTAACCTAATTTTGTGAAACTCGTATATTTATACAAGGCTGAAAATTTCGAACAAATATGCCATTCGGGAGGTTCTGCGGCCGCACAATTCCATGTGCGGTCCGCAGAAGTCTTCATCTTGTAAGAGCTGGGATTCTGCGGCCGCATAATTCTCCACTACGACTGCAAGGCAATGTTTCTGCGGTTCGCAAATTTATCACTGCGGCCGCAATCTGGTCTTCTGCTGTCCACATCCTTACTTTTGCGGCCGCAAGGCACTTCTTCTGCGGACGCACAATTCTTGTGCGGTCCACAATCTTGAGGGACTTGGACTTTGGAAATTTGTACACCCACTGGAGTTTATCTACTATTCTTCATTTGCGGCCGCACAATTCCTGTGCTGTCCGCAGTTTGCTAGGAAACCTGTTGGGATTTTCATCATTGTTTGCGGCCATAGATGAAATTATGCGGCTCGCACTTTGCAAGCTCTTGTGCCTTTTGTTGCCTTGTGTTTTAATTACTCCTTGTTGAGTCAGATTTCATCTCGGGAGTCCAACTTCCAATATTCCTGTAATTTTGCACATTTCATCAGTTTCAGGAACACAATTAAACACTTTTAGACTAAAACAAAAGCTAAAAGACGTTAATAAGCAGTTAAAATCTCCACTTATCAACTGCGCACAGTCAAAGAACACCAACCATAAAAAGAGAAAAATAAAATTAAATAAAAAGAAAAAAGAAATTCCTGAATTAGCACTACAAACTATTTCAAATATTGTTGATGTCCAATCCCCAGCAACAACGCCAAAATTTGACGAGCTCGAAAAACACACTTAAATTATGCTCGCTAGTCAAATATAGTATAGTATAATATCGTATCCACAGGGATTGTAGTTAAACAGTATTTTCGTAGTTTCTAGCTTGATTGTTATCTAGGAGAATCAACAATTGAGATTTATATGATTAATAACAAAAACTAACTAAGAATCTAAAGTTATTGACTAATGACTATCGCAACAAAGGTAAGTAAGGAAGTTATCAGTGGGAGAAAATATGGGTTGATAGGATAGGTGCAAGATAACTGTTTGGGATCTAACTCTAGATAATTCACTTTTAATGTTTAAGTGAGTCTCAAATTCACTGAATTATTAGTTCAAACATTCAGCAAAAATTCCTCTCTCGATTAAGTCTTAACCTCACAAGATGAACCAATTTAAGCACGTGAAGATATGCAATAATGCGTAGTGGATTGGTCTTTTGGAGAACGTCTCTCCTAACTAGGTTTAATCAATAATTCAACTAGCCTCTTTCGATTACTAAGAAGAATCTATGAACTCAACCAACAAAATAATGCAAATATGTCACAAGTTATGCCTCTATCGATTACATGAACAAGTGAACATAGATGCAACAGTTAAATCATCTAAAAAATACTTCAATACATAAAACTAGAGTTATAATCCACAAACAATCATCAATACACAAAATACATCCCTAAAGAGAACTACTCCATAGATATGGAGCAATTCATCACAAATAAAATTAAAGTAGAGAAAAATATAAATTCAATCCAAACTCGTCTCTTGAGTGAGGAAGGAATGATGAAATCTTTGTGCTCATATTCTTCCCACTCCTCCTTATCCTCCTTAGGTCGAATATATGTCAAAACTCCAAAAAAAATTATTTTTCCATGTATTTATACCAAGTAGAGTCGGGCCCAGACGAAATCACCTTCTCCTAGCGGAAATTAGATTTTCACGCTATAAATATTGCACAGGTGCGCCGCATGGGACGACGCGCCATGTAGGGCATTGATGGGGAAATCTAGAGAATTAATTCTGACAGGCAGCAGAGATTTGGGCAGCCGTGCCGCCCCACGCGCTGCGGTTGTGGACTTTTCTCAGAGTACGGATTGAATCTCAATTTTTGACATCCAGACTTGATTTTCGACCCCCGAACACGATCCCGACTTAATCCCTTGGGCTTTTAGTCAGATTTTAAAGCTCCAAATTACTTGAATTTATTCCATAACATCTACATATCTCGAAATCACTCCTACAAGGTATAAAACACACAATAAGTATAAAATACTATTAATTAAAGCTTAAAACGAGTAAAGTGTAGTAAATTAGAGTACAATAAGCGAGTTAAATACAGGATTATAGCCTTCCATCAGCATGTCACTTTTACTCTATAACCATTAGAAAGTGACACAGGATAAGGCACAGGTAAAAGAGTAAGATTTTATAGAAAATTTTTATTAGAGGTCATATGATCAGTAGCACCAGAGTCAACTATCCAGGTCAAATCTATTGATTGAGTTAGCATGCAAGAACCAGAACTAGAACCATTCAGCAGATCAACAGTCAGTGGAGTACTAGCAAAATTGGAAGAAGCCATCAGATTAGACTAAGGATTAGAATCTGACAAGTGGGACTGTTGCAGTAGAGTCATCAACTGATTGTGCTGTTGCATACTCAGACCGAAAATCACAGAACTTTGCTCATGAGAACTAGAGACACCAGAATAAGAAGAACCAGCGATGTGATAATGCCCACTATCAGAAGACTCAGGTTCAGCAGTAACATTTGCTGCAGTTCTTCTACTCTCAGTGAATTTGAAGTTAGAGAGAAAATCATGAAGTTTATAACATTTTTCAATCAAAGACTTTTTGCAGTATCTGCAGAATAAGGAACCCTTGGTCTGATCAACATGTATCTTCTAATCAAAAGTTTCCCTCTGGTTGTATTGTTGTTTTGGTGGAGGAAGAAGAGGCTTAGGAAAATGACTAGCATTTGCATTGAATGAGGCTGACTCGGAATTGAATTTAGGAGTAAAATTCACATATCTCTGACTCTCATCTTGGAGCAAGATATTGTAAACAATATCAAGTGAAGGTAGTGGTTGCATCATAAGAAGATTACCCCTAACACTAACATAAGTTTCATTGAGCCCCGTTAAAAATTGATATACCTTGTCTTCCTCTAACTCCTGTTGTAAACCAGATTTAGCAGCACAATTACACGAACTCACACGATTCTTACGGATGAAAGCCAACTCATCCCATAACTTCTTTAATTTGTCAAAGTATGATGCTATGTCAAGAGACCCTTGACAAGTAGAGGCTAACTCTTTCTTAATCTCAAAAACTTTGGTTTCATTTACAGTTCCATATCATTTTTCAAGTTGATTCCAAATACTCTCAGCTGCTTCAGAATATTGAACACTCTCAGCAATTTTAGGCGATAGGGAGCTGATTAACCCAGATATTACCATATTGTTACACTTATTTCAATGACATAATTCAGGAGCATCATCAGCAAGTTTAAGACATGTTCCATCTATAAAATCTATCTTATTTTTTGCTGACAAGGCCACTATCATATTTCTCTTTCAAACCCCAAACCCAATTCCAAAAAAATAGAACTTGCACCAAATAAGTACCTGAAATATCAGAGGGATGTATGAATAAAGGACCAGAAGGATCTAGAGTATATGTGGAGTTAGCAATAGTAGAACTAGTTACAATCATATTTGATTCAATAGAGAACAAAATTATACATGCAATGAGGCAATTGAGGGTTAAAATCACTTAAACAAACAGAGAAAGGTTCACACTAACGATGTATGAGAGAATAAGGTAAGATGTACCACACTTCTTCGCAATTGGAAGAAGACGACCTCCAGGGTCGAAACTAACTTCAACTAACCTCTTGGAGCTCACAAACACGAAAAAAATCCACTCGAAACCAGAACAATGTCAGAGCCCCGAGTTCAATTTCTGACCAAAACCAAATCCTCGTTCGTAACTTCTCTGAACAAATTGAAATCACTGAAAAATATCAAAATAAACCATCGCAGAGCAGCAAAAACCGAAAACTACTGTATAATAGAGAGGCGACATGGAACTGATGAAATCGAAGATGAAGAAAACTTCGACAAAACTTTGTGAGGGTAATATCGGATGAATGCGAAGGACCGGATCTATAAGAATATGTACTCTGATACCATGATAACTTTGAAAATAACTGAATTCTCCATGAAAATCTAACTAGGGTTCATGAGAGCAAAATGAGAGAGAAAGAGAGGCTTAAGATTTTTTTTGTATATTAGAATGGCAAAACTGTCCAAATGTGTACAAACTATACTATATATACATTAGGCCAAAATGTCTGGAATCCGGAAAAATATAAGTCAAAACTTAGCAAAAACAAAAGCCTATACAATTAACTTATACACAATTGAGCCTATTTCTGCCGAGACCCAAATACCAAATAGCCTTCAAGTCCAACAATACATGCTATAAAAAATAAACTGACCGACTATTAACAATAATAAAAATAAAAGAGGAAAATCATAAATATCATTTATTTATATCTACTAGTTTGCCAAGAGCGTGCGGAATTCTTTATTCCACGAGCCAATTTGAATGAGACTGAATAAGCAGAAGAGTTGGATTTAAACAAAGAGGAGAACACTGCTTGGGAAATGGAAATGGAGTCGTAAGTTAATTAGGATAAGATCAATCAACGAGACATTGAAACGTTACTGATACTGAAGTGAAAATGTCAGTGCGGAGGGTGATAGTTCATATCCAAAAGATATTAAGATGTGAGTTACATTAGCTAGCGTTTGGCCATAAATTTCTAAATTTATTCTGAAAAATTTGATTTGGGTGAAGTTTGGTTTGAAGATGAAAATGTGTTTGGACATCAATTTTCAAAATATATTTTCAAAATTTATTTTGAAAAAATATGAAATATGACTTATACCCACAAGTTCTAAAAACTATCACAAATACCTAACAGTACCATTATCAATAACATTCATTATATTATCGCAAACCATAGTCCTGAACATAAATAAATTTGATACAAAATTATCATTTTTATAGTGAATTACATGATACACTATCATGTGACCGAAAAGAGGAAGCAACATTGTTACAAAATAATAAATGGTGGGCTCTTTTATAAAATATAAAAGTTTGGGGCAATTTTTAAAAAATGTAATAGGGATATTTTGGTCCAAAACCAGAGCTAGTTTTGGGATTTGGGATTTGAGATTTGGAATTTTGCCAAAATATAGAAAAAATCTATAGCCAAACATGTGTTTATCAAATAAAACCCAAATTTATTTTGGATAATCTATGACCAAACGAGTCTTTAATTTACCCGAAACAACAAAAGGAAAAAGTCAAAAAGTGATTAACTGTTAGTACTGTACATCAGATAACTCGATGCTCTGATTTGCCTTTTCTATACTGATTTTGTCTTGTGAACAGTAAATACCAAATAGGAGTATCTGCAATTCATTCTTTCCATTTTCCTCCAAGTTTCCTTGTGAGAACCGTAAATACCAAATATGAGTTAAAATTAGAGGATCTTATGAGAACCAATTATTATTACATCTCCAATATACAGAGGAAGAATATTACTTTGGTGAACTTTTACCAAATCCTCTTATTTTAGAATGCTTGAAAGTTATTTATATTCCAAAAAGTCAAGTATTCTTTTTGTTTGATGAGACTGTTTGTTATAGAACAGATAATTAACCAAATCCATTGTTTGTTTAATAACCATGGATAAACTAATAAATGCAGCGGCATAACCAGAAATCTCGTCAAGAGTATTCAAACTTTAGTGAAATCAATACGCAATATATATATATATATATATATATATATATATTAGCAAATAGTAAGTATAAAACCAAAGGAAAGAGAGATCTAGAGGGTTTGTATTATGTAGAGAGCTTTTGTTGATTTTTTTATTTTATAGAACTTGACTTTTAAATTATAAACTTTATTTAAGAAATAACTTTTAATCAAAAAACTACTTCTAAGATTAGTTTTTTTGTTTTTACACAATTTTTTTAATTTTAAGAGTTAGTTATTAGAAAATTTTGTACATTAAAAAATAGTCAAATTGACCATACACGGTGGTCTACGTTTAGTTTTGGAAAACAAAAAGGGAAAGATTATAAGGATTCTAACCCTTGAACAATACCTTAATTTGAACACCTAGTACAACTAGGCTAACTCACTCAATCACATTATGGTTCAAAATATAATATATATAATCATATAAAATAATAATTGACCCATATACATAATTTTCCGGCGAAGAGCTAGTGTTCGCTTAACCACGTAAAAATTGCACGGGGCGCCCTATTTGGTCGGCCTAATTTAACCTATATCCACTTTTTAAAAAAATTTTAACTTGTACCCACTTTTTAAATAACTTCACGTCTCTTTCTCCTCCTCTTTCTTCTCCTTCGTTTTCTTCTCCTCCTCCTTCTTTTTCTTCTTCTTCAGGTGACAATGATTTTATACGGTAGTTGTGAACATATTTTAATGTTGTTTATGATGTTTTACAATGGCGAGCTGTTATGACGCTTTATTTTTTACTATTGCTTAGGATTCCTTCTTTTTTTTTTTTCTTAATTGCAAAATGGGTTCATTAGATTTATTGGTGTTTTAACATATTGATGATTGGGGTTTGTTCCTGATGATATTTGGAGGTTATGTTTCAATTTTGAGCTTATTTCGAATAAATTTAGGTATTAAATAGTATATTGGATTGTTATAATTCGAAGAACAATTTTCTGTTTCTGGAAAATTTGTACTTCAGGCCTATTTGGCCTTAAGTGTATAAAAACGTTAGTTGCACTTCAGAACTTTTGGCCTTAAGTGCATCTGAAGTGCAATTTTTCACTTCAGACTTATTGGCCTTAAGTGTAGCAAAACGTTTGTTGCACTTTAGACCTTTTGGCCTTAAGTGCATCTGAAGTGTAATTTTTCACTTCAGACTTATTGGCCTTAAGTGCATGAAACCATTGGTTACACTTCAAACCTATTTGGCCTTAAGTGCATCTGAAGTGTAAATTTTCACTTCAGACTTATTGGCCTTAAGTGAATGAAAACGTTTGTTGCACTTCAGACTTTTTCGTCTTAAGTGCGTCTGAAGTGCAAATTTTCACTTCAGACTTATTGGCCTTAAGTGCATCTGAAGTGCAATTATTCACTTCAGACTTATTAGCCTTAAGTGGATGAAATCATTGGTTGCACTTTAAACCTATTTGGCCTTAAGTGCATTTGAAGTGCAATTTTTTCACTTCAAACTAATTTTTTTTAACTTCAGGCCCGATAAGTCTGAAGTTGATCGTAAAATAGGTACGCTTGCAAACTTTTTTGCAAAGTGGATATAGATTCACTTGTGATCCCAAAACCGGGTATAGATGCAAAAGCCCCTTAACCACGGTTGAGATAGTGTGGCTACGCAACTGAATGAACGATCTTCTCTAAGAGAATTGTGGAACAACATCCTTAATTGTAACGCCAACTCTGACAGACGAGATAAAAATGCTAATATGTCTGGAAATACAAATATGGACTTATTTGGACACAATTGCTGATTCCTTGGAGAACTATGCATGCTTTGTAGTTCTCCAAATAAATTTGGTAAGACAAATTCTGGGCTTGCATTATTAACTCTTAAAATGATGTCTGAAGTTCTTAAGGTTACTATTTTCAACTTTGAAATTACGTAATATGTAAATGTAAAAGGGGATAAAATTGGACTTCTAATGGGAGGCGAATCATGGAAGTTCTCTTGAGTTTAGGGGCGAGTTTCACCGAAGGAGGATATCCAATGGCATCTCAAGAACAAGATACAATTGAACTATTAAAAAAGAAGTACTCCTTTTTTTTTCAATTATAAATTTTTGGAATAATGATTTATACCCACAAAAGTATTATGATATATTTTAGATAATAAATTTTAAAATTTTATCTCTTTCTTAAAATCCATACACAATCAAATACGGATGAGACTCCTCTCCATTTCCATGTCTCTCCATTTCTCCAAGTTCCTATTTGGATGCGAGCCACATGTCATAGTTAAAAATTGAAGATTGAAATTTAATTACTAAAGCAAGGTCTTAACCATGATGATTAGAATAATAAATATTTACTTTATTTGTTCTCCAAATTTGCTGTAACCACATGATTCTAGCTAAAAACATTACCTAATTCATTTTTTTTAAATCTCTCTTTTCCTACTTTATTACGAGCTCATCTTTTTTTTTTTGAACAATTTTTTTTCTTTGTCTCAAATTCATAGTCTTTATATTTTGAGTTAATCTTTTCTTGATTCTTTGTTGTATATTCTCTTTTTCTTTAATTTGTTCCGTACTTCTTTTCTTTTTTTCTTTTAACAACTAACAAATCAATGAGTGGCTCGCTAGAGTTTTAACATCCTAACTACATAATTTTTTAAACTTAAATTATACAAATATCTTTTTATTTTTTTAATTTTAATATTATACGTATTGTTCTCACTAAGCATTAGATGCCTATTTTTCTCATCTTTGATGGGAATGTAAGAAAAACTAGACAAAAATAAAGAACTCGTAACTATACTAAAAGAAAAAAATGTCAAAATGAACAATCAAACAAAAAGAGAAGAAAATCTCATAATAAAGCAAGAAAAGGAGAGATTTGTATTCAAATATACATGGATGGGATAATATTTTAGCTAGAATCATGGGATTACAACAAATTCGGAGAACAAATAAAGTAAATATTTATTATTCTAATTATGGTTAAGACCTTGCTTTGGTAATTAAATCTCAATCTTTAATTTTTAATTATGACATGTGGCTCTCATTCAAATAGAAACTTAGAGAAATGGAGAGACATGAAAATGGAGAGGAATCTAATCCATCAAATACTATCATGAATATTGGGGCGGGGGAGTAGTAACTATTAATTGATGCAAACCCGGAAAATTCACAAAGGACGGACTTTATTTGATAGCGTTAATGGATAACAAAATTTTGGTATAAGAGTATGTCTTTTGGTAGAATTTATTACATTATTATATATTTGGTCCGAATTTGTTTCAGAAACTTTGGCCACAACATGCGAAAATGATACTTTCCTTTCGTACGTAAAAATTGCATGGGGCGCCTATGTGGTCGCTCTTTTTTAACTTATACCCGTTTTATTTTTTCGTTTGCATCCGTACTCATTTTTTTTGTTAAAAGCATTTTAAAAAGATAATTTTGCCCTTCAGGACTATTGACAAAACTGTAGACTGCAGGACAACACTTCAGTATATTTTGGCATGAAATTTTAGCAAATGAACTAAATAACTTAAGCATGTTTAGTCTGAAATTTTAGCAAATGAACTAAATAACTTAAGCATGTTTAGTCTGAAATTTTAGCAAATGAACTAAATAGCTTCAGCATGCATTAAGTCTGAAGTTTTAGTAAATGAACTAAATAACTTCAGCATGCATTAGCAAAAACTCATTAGAAAATTATATATTGCAAGACAAAAACTTAAGCATGTTTAATTTGAAATTTTCGCAAATGAACTAAATAATTTCAGCATGTTTAGTCTGAAATTTTAGCAAATGAACTAAATAACTTAAGCATGTTTAGTCTGAAATTTTAGCAAATGAACTAAATAACTTAAGCATGTTTAGTCTGAATTACAAGACAAAAACTTAAGCATGTTTAGTCTAAAGTTTTCGCAAATGAATTAAATAATTTCAGCATGTTTAGTCTGAAATTTTAGCAAATGAACTAAATAACTTAAGCATGTTTAGTCTGAAGTTTTAGCAAATGAACTAAATAATTTCAGCATGCATTAGCAAAAACTCATTAGAAAATTACATATTGCAAGACAAAAACTTAAGCATGTTTAGTCTGAAGTTTTCGCAAATGAACTAAATAACTTCAGCATGTTTAAACTGAAATTTTAGCAAATGAACTAAATAACTTCAGCATGTATAGTCTGAAATTTTAGCAAATGAACTAAGTAACTTCAGCATGTTTAGACTAAAGTTTTGGATAAAACTCATGATAAAACTGTTGACTGCAGGATAAATAATTTCAACATGCATTAGCATGAAGTTTTAGCTTCAATGTAAAACAATTTCATCTGCTACTGTAATTGGCTGAAGTTTTACACCATCTCGCATGCTAATGAATAACACCTGGTACTGTAAAACAACGTCATCTCCAAAGTCCAAACGTTAGCATGCTGCTACGTTTATCAAGGCTTGTTTTACAGTATGCTAATGCGAATGAGGTCATCTCCAAAGTAGCATGCTAATGCTAATAATATCAGGGGTGTAATTGTCATATTATTACGAATTTTTTATCAATTGGCTACCAAATCAATAATTTTTAAAAATAGGGTACATGTTAAAATGTGACACAAATATACGGTACGGGTGCAAATTCCGGCTAATATTTTAAACAAGTTTGGTACTTCAAATTTTCTTGACCACGTGATTGTTGTCAAGAAGGACTACTGAGGACAAAGACAGGGCTAATAAATTTAGAATAGAATATTCAAATAAATAAAGTTGAATTTGTGATTATGATTTCACGTAATAATAGATAAGTTAATATCTCTCCCGCATTTTTTTCCATATTCAAAAGCGTAAGGGAAAAGTTTAAGTTATTTATCTATTTGTTTTTTGATTCCTGGAGATAAAGAGCAAGCTTCCGTTGCCCTTGACAAAACAATATAATGAGTAAATCTGTAAATGGAAAGAAAGAAAAAGAAAGTTAAAAAAAGATCGCAGGGAAGGTGAAATACTCACGATATTAGGGAGAGAGTCGTCCAATGAAGCGTCGACACGCAGCGGAGAGTAAAAGGTCGAGAATGTCACTTTTAAGGTTGTTGTTCATGTCCAATAGGTATTACGATGTGAAACATTAATTTACCCAAAACCCACAAAAAGCAAAATATCTGGAAAGTAATAATATACAGACTACCCCTTAGTTATAGCTAACTGTTGTAACTAAGTAGGGTAACTCTAGGTGCCCTCATCCCCATTCCCCACTCAAATGACTATACTTGTATCCACCCGTAAAATACTCTCTCGGTTTCAATTTAAATAACATACTCTTTTTATTAGTTATACATTTTTTTATTTAGAAACAATTTAACTTTAAACTTTTTATTTTATCAATTTTTACCCTTAATGAGAAGTTTTTATAGCCACACAATGTCATTGTTCCCACAAAACTTTTGTCCCTTAAGCTTTTAGGATCACATATTTTAAAAGTCTTTTTTTTCCTTAAATTTTGTGTCAAGTCAAACTATATCATCTAAATTGAAACAGAAGAAGTATGTTGTAATTGTTTTTCTTACAATACTTCTAAAAGTTAAGCTTTCATAGTGAGTTAGGTATCATTTTTACCAATAACAACAATAACTACAACAACAACAAACTCCGTATAATTCCACGAGTAGGGTTCGACGAGGATAGAGTGTACGCACACTTTACCCATGTTTGGTGAAGATAAAAAGACTGTTTTCGATAAACCATTGACTCAAGCAAAAAAAGGAAAAAAGAAGAAAAAGAAGAAGATATTTTACCAGTTTATCAATTAATGATTATCCCATAATTTAATTCTATATAATTAACTCATAAGCGATTTGAATTTGTAAATTTTTTCTATACTAAATAAAACTTAAAATCCAATATATTTCTATATAGAGGAATTAGTACACTTTTTAGGGTATGCAGGGCCACTTGACTCTAAGGGTAAAATATAAATGTACATTCCTCAGGTGAGATCCATAGGGATCCTGATGACTTGGTTGGTTTGAGAATACGTAATCATTAACCTGATTTATTAATTCTTTTCCTTTTTTGTTTTAAGTGAGAGGAGGTCGTTTTTTCGAATACGGTATTGTTTGTGGGGGGGGGGGGGGTAGGGGATAAGAAAAATACCAGCTGGTTATAGGTAAGGGACCAAAGATACAGAAGCCCCAGGGTTTCCATTTTTTTCATCTTCTCTCCCCTCTTTCATTTCACTCATTTCATTTAATTTGGTACCCTTTTTTAATCTTTGCACTACTAAAAGTAGTTCCAGCTGCTAACCAAGAGTGGAATAATCCCTCATATCATCTCTCTGGCAAATTACAAAGATAGAAAGAAAGAGAAAAGAGAATAAAAATGGGAAGAGGAAGAGTAGAGCTGAAGAGAATAGAGAACAAAATAAACAGGCAAGTTACTTTTGCTAAGAGAAGAAATGGACTTCTCAAGAAAGCCTGTGAACTTTCTGTTCTCTGCGATGCTGAGGTTGCTCTTATCATCTTCTCTAATCGTGGTAAACTCTATGAGTTCTGCAGCACTTCAAGGTATTACAAAAATAACCTCTTCTTCCTACTAAATCTCTTTCGGTTTATATATATAATAACCTCTTCTTTTCTATATATATATTTTTTTGCTACTTCTCTATGTTTTCTAGGGTCTGCTTTTTTCGAAACCCTTATATGTGGAAGTTCAAAACAAGAATTGCTTATATGTGGAAGTTCAAAAAAAAATTGCAAATTTCTGGTCTTCAATGACTTCATTTATTCTTACTTCATTAACTTTGGTTTAACGAGTTCCATTCTCTCTCTCAGTTCAATTTTTATGCAAGATCTGATTTGTCTTAATATGCCGTAATTTTACCACATATATATATGATCGAATTCTCTCTCTATACTCAAGATTTGATTTTTCATTTGGGATATCAACTATTTTACAATTCTTCTTTCATTTTTCTGAGGATCTACTTCTTTCTGTTATCATCTTGTAGTATTTGTTTTTTAAACTATTTGGCATATGTAAAAATTGATGTTGTTCGTTTTATTTTTTCTGGACAGTCTTTGCTATATAAGTTTTTATAACTGAATATTTTTGAAATTTTATTTCCTTTCCCCTTAGAGTCATTCTTGGCTTGCAGATAGATTTCTATGAATTTGATTTCTAATTTAAAAAAATTATCATCCTTTGAATGAAACTATTGAGCACTAAACACCACTCACTAAAGGAACTACCAAAATTTCTGAAAACCTAATCAGCAATTTTCCACGTTACTTTCATACAGCATTTCACTGTTAAGATTTGATTTGCAGAGGTGTCATGTTTGACAGTCCAAATACTGCTACTTTTGTTCTTTGATTCCCAAGAGTTAAGACGGAGCTAAGGCTGCTTAGTTTCGAAGCTGCCAAAGCTTTAAATCCCTTTGTAAAAAATATTAATAGAGTAATGATTATAAAAAATGTACTCCATTATTTAAAAGTAGAATGGATATTTCCACCAGATAATTGTCAATATTTGTGACCAGGAGTCTATATATTTTGGTAATTTGAGTGCTTGAACCATGTTGAGCAATATAGTTTGATTATTAAATAGATACATTTTCACTTATATTTTTGATATTTGTTAATAAATTTAAATAACATGAGTTAATCCAGACCTGTTACATATATTTCCACCCGTCATTTCTTTTATTTCACTATATATTCAAAACGAGAATTCTTTTGAGCAATGACTTCTGTTTGTTAATTGATAGAAATAACCTCTTTATGTATTAGGATTCTTCATAACATGCAAAATTCGCAACCAGAGAACTTTGGTATTACATGAGTATAGAGAAAAATTTAGAACAAATATTGCTGTTTTTGTCTGAAGAGTAGATCTCTTATGCAAAAAAGTTAAAAGAATTTCCATTTAATAAGAGGAGATAGTCACCTGAAATTACTAAGCTCCTCTTTGGCCATAGATTTTGGCTATAATTTTTTTTTGAAAACATTGTTTATTCATGGGAATATAATTAGGTTTTGGAAAAAAAATCAACTTCCCAAAAACTTGTTAAGGGTAGTTTCTGGGTGAAATTTTTTTCTCCACTCACAAAACTTTAACTTTTATTTCAAATAAAATTCATGTTCAATCATAACTTTAACTTCCAAAAATTATTTTTCAACACAACTTCAAAAATTCTTTTCTCACGTTTCAACCAAATCTATGTCCAAACACTAGCTAAATATGTCAATTTTCATTCTTACAGCATGATGAAAACAATTGAAAAATATCAACGTTGCAGCTATGCTACTTTGGAAGCCAGCCAATCAGCTACTGATACTCAGGTAAGTATTCATGTACTCTTTTCTTCATCTTAGCTGTGATAATATTATTCAGTAAGTGATTCTTTATTGGAAAACAAAGTTAATCTATAAGATGATTCTTTTTCTTTCACTTCGTGTCATTAATTTAATTAAACATTTTCATTCTTTGATCAGTTATTCTTTTTAGGAAAGAAGGTTATTTTCAAAAACTGTGTTGCAACCAAACTCAAAGAAAAGGCTTTGAGTTTTAACACTTTTCCTTGGTTGAGTTTGGTTGATGTGATGTTGTCTCTATCAAATTAACTTTTCAGTCATTGCTAATTTTAGTGTTCTTTTCTCAACAATCACGACCGCATGTAATGTACAGGTCAAGTTAACATTTTAAACTTTGCTACCATTCTTCTTGTTGTAGATGTTGTAATTGGTAAATTATTATTCAACATGAAACATACTTATCATCATAATCTATATTTCTTTCATGTATAAGAGATAGTCAGTAATGTATACACTTTGATGGGAAACACAGGAATGCAATACCATCTTACTTGGTTATACTAATTTGTAGAACATAGCATTGATTATGTTTGGAAACAATAATCTTGATTATTTTTAAATAGGGGGCCTAAAAGCACAATTTTGTCCCTAATGGAAATAAAGTAGGAATGTGATCATTTCCTACATTTTATAGATGATGAGCATTTCACATCGCATATTCGTTATCATTTTCTTGAGTTACTACACAATCTATAATCTCAACACCAAGCCCTTGATATTTTAATTCACGGTAGAATTGGAATAGTATACTACACAAAAGACAACACTTTTTTCTGCAGGTTGGATTAGTTAGATTTTTTAAGTATAATTGATTAAACTCCTTAATTATGTGAAATCATGGAAAAGTTAAAATTGCTTAATTTTGTGACAGAACAACTACCACGAGTATTTGAGGCTAAAAGCTAGAGTTGAGCTCCTTCAACGATCTCAGAGGTAAGTTCTTAATCATCTAATTATACTCCCTGTATATATACCCATTGATTTGTTACCTTTTATGAAAATAATTACACAGAAATCTTCTTGGGGAAGATTTGGGGACTATTAAGTACCAAGGACCTCGAGCAGCTTGAGAATCAATTAGAGGCGTCCTTAAAGCAAATCAGGACAAGGAAGGTAAATTACTTTAATCTTATACCCAGTGGTCATTTTCACTACAAAAACAAGCGTGAGAATTTATAAATTAAGTAAATTACTAGTGTGAACTTATATGAATGATTCTAAATTTCTATTACCTTTTTATAATACTGTAATACCTTGATTGCTGCCTCCAGTACAGGTTTTATTTGATAGATTATTTTTCGGACCAGTTCTCTTTCAAGCATTTTTCTAACAACTGTTGTGGGTGTGGGAGGACTAAAGTAAATTAAGCAGGAGAAAAGAAAAGCTATTGTAATAATAAAAACCTTTAACGTAGCATATAAGGTTACTTCTCTTGTTGAGCTACGACTCCATCTTCAACATTATAGGTACAACTGCGAGTTTAACTAGTTTGTTTTTCCTTTCAATACTCAAGGGTCATTTCGGTAGAGATTCGTAAATTGTAACAAAATATTGTTTTATGCGATAAATAATAGTAATTTAGAATTCATTATTGCTGGTAAAATGACCATGTAAGAATTATTACTAGGGATTGCTTACTTTAAAAACTCTTTTATGTCTAATTTCTCATAACCATGTATTGCAATAACGTGTTTTCTTATTCTATGTTTTTATCCGACATAAAGTAATCAGATGCGTAGCTAGGATTTTAACCTTATGGTTTCAGGATCATAATCCTTTTAAATTACTGTGTTCTAAATTAACAATTTGTACATATTCATTGGATTTATTAATACAAATACCCGGTTTGAATAAAAGTTACTGAGCTCGGCCGAACCCGCATCGTGGCTCCACCTCTGAAAGTAATACATATATTCTTGCATGGCCTATGGAGCGATTAGTTTTTGTTGTATAACCAACCAAATGTTGTGTTACATTTGCAAACCTTTATGATGTGATTAATTTGATTAATAAATTTATAAGGATTTTGGGCTTATTTCTCTATCGGCTTAAGATTGTTTTATTTGCAAGATGTCTCACATAAGAAATAAGCAATTCTACTGAACATTCTTTGTTTTGCCCTGCAGACACAATTCATGCTGGATCAGCTTGCAGACCTTCAACAAAGGGTAATCATTATGGTTATAAGTTCTAATCCTTAATTTTCTATTATTAATTAAAGGAAGAGAGAGTTATTAACTTATTTCTAAGCTATGAATTTGGCAGGAGCAAATGCTGGCAGAATCTAATAAACATCTCCGGAGAAAGGTAAAAAAAAGAGATAACCAATCGATCAGATCAAATTTCTCTCTTATTCTTTTCTCTAAGTGTTTTGAAGTCATATTGTGCTTTTATGGTGTTTGTCAGCTGGAAGAAAGTGCAGCTGGAATTCCTCTTCGATTGTGTTGGGAAGATGGAGCTCAAGCAATGCAACTCAACCGTCTCCCTCAAACTGAGGGTTTCTTTGGATTGACTTCTTCTCCTCAATTTGGGTAACTATTAATCTCGGATATTTGTTGTTTTGACTAACTGAATTTGCTTCAAAATATTTGTTGTTTTTGAGAAACAAGGCTCATTTTGTTACTTTTATCCCCCTTCAAAATCTACCCTTACTATCTCAATTATGTTTTGACTATTACTTAAATTTTATTGTACGTATCGTTAAATCTGTTGTTACGTAACGATGTAAAGTGTACTTTCCATGATCGATTTTCTTCAAAATATATAATGTTATACTGGAATGACTGATTTGGTGTAGAACGACCGAAGAGTAGTTTAGACATACACTCATGATTAAGGCTATAATTAAATGATTTTTCTTAAGCTATGTGCAAAAAAACATTAGAAGGCAGATAATATAGACTAAGGTAGTAAATAGTTTCGACCTTTTAACTTCAATTAATGGACCAATACTAGCATTATACACAGTTTCATGTAATTAAGTATTCATTCTTTCTGGTAATTACATTTATTCTGGTTATTTTATACAGATACAATCATGTGGGTACGGATGAGGTGAATGGAGGAGCATCAGCTCATAATATGAATGGATTTATTCCTGGGTGGATGCTGTAAATCTGATAAATCAAGGCAGCTGCTCCATCTTGCTTCAACGAAATAAAATAATAGTATATTGCATTTTCTTTTCGTTTGTTGCAAATTGTTTTTGGAAACTCTTAAGAATTATTGGGCAAGGACAATAATATGTATTCATAAGTTGTTACTATAACATTTGAATGGTCCTGCTTGATTTGCCATTATGTATTTCTGCTTGTATTCCATGTAATTAAATGGAATTGTTGTATTATTAATTGTATCTTTGAATCATATTGATGTGTTGATTTTGGACGCCATAAATTTCAAATATGCTTTTCCATATTACATGATTTAGATGAGTGATGCTCGTTTTCTGTTGCAGACTGTTGTCTGCAGCCAATTTGTTATAAATATAGTGACTTGTCCTTAGTTGGGGCTTTGGGTTATTTATGGACAACTTGGGTCTTCACGTGAACAAGGTTCCTAGTATAATTGTGACAATTTCATTCATAATCGAAAAACTTATCTATATGGACACATTGAGGTATTTACAAGATATGATCATATATGAAATGACTCTAAAAGAATCTACTTTGTTTTATTTACTCATCTTTGGTGTTGTATAGGTCAAAATCTGCCTCAATGAGATTTAGCATGGAGTGGTATTATGGGAAGTGATATGGCCGAGGTCGACTAGTAGACAGCGGGGCTCGAAGTCGGGCGGTCAATAACGGCCAAGGTCAAGTATCAAGGACGGTACTAACGGCCAGTTTTTGTAATAGGATATTTAAGGGAATATTGCATTGAATATTCTCGGTACTGGAACTTTTAGGGTTGACTGAGTATATGTCCCATATAAATAGAAAAAGAGATAAGGAAAAAAGGGAGGTAATATTTTCTAAGAAGAGCACTTTTTGAGAAGAAGACTCTCTCTAGAAAAGATATAAACACTACTTTTCTAATAAGATTCTACCATCCACTATTCCATATTTTTCCATCAGATCCGAGAATAATAAATAAGAATCGTCCACCTCATTCAATATTAGGTGAATCATTCCCCTTATTTAAGTTAATACTATTTATTGTTATTTATTGCTTAATATTCTTCTATCACTACTCCTCTTGAAATATTAAATACACACTGCATTTAATCCCCCACCAACACCATCATGCGTTATTTGTGTTAGTTAATTGTAAATCCAGGGATATTATTATCAACTAGGCTTAATCCTAATTACATAAAATTAATTAGTTTAATCGAAGATTTACACTTTTTGGTCAAACATGTGTTATATTTTATTAAACTCGTGTGAAAACTAAAGAAAATTTGTAATTGGCAATAAAATCGCCCCAAATATTTCAGCATAGAATTCTTTTCATCCTTTCTTGTACAGTTACGCCATGGACTCAGGTCGAGGGACCTTAGATGTTCATAAAGACAAAGATTAAAGAAGACCACTATTTAAATCTAGTACTTTAAAAGGTTAAAGTATAATTTAAACGAGATTAGGTTGGAATCTAATCAAATGCAATCTACTTGAAGGCATCAACCCTTACATGTTACGTTTGTGTTAAGAATAAGAATCCATAAAAAAAAAAGATGTTTTAGTAGCTTTGTTCACCAAAAAAAGGTGGCAATACAAGACTCAAAAATTGGCCTTCTTAGCTATAAATAGGTTTATCTTGTACATAAAAATGACAATTAGCTATCCAACACACAAAGATCAACTCTTATTATTCCCTCCTTTCAAGTCTATTAGTAATTCAATTCGTTACAACTTTCTCACTGGATTCCAAGAATTTTAATGTTTTGTCTTACAAGCTTTCTATTGAAGTTCAAGCCTACTTTCTAGTTCCATTATACAAGTAGAGTGTTATTTTGTGGCTTGAATTATTTTCTTGTATTTTTAGAAATCCCATAATCCCTATAGGTTTAGGAAAACTCATTGTCCTAATAGATTTGAGAAAGAAAAACCTATAGTCCTTGTCAAATTGGGAAACCTTTCTCTTAAAGGTTTGAGACTATTTGGGATCTATATATAGGGGTTGTAGTTAGGGATTCTATAGATTGTATTGTATTTTCCTTCTCATTCATAGTGAAAAACTCTCTCTCCTTTTGTCCCGAGGATTAGGCTTAGCCGAACCTCGTTAAATCTTTGTGTTAGATTGTTTTCTCTAATTGCTTTATTTGTGATTGTGTGCTAGTTAACCCATAATCTTCCACAATAATTGGTATCAGAGCAAGGTTCGGGTTTCTACATATAATCTAGGGTAAGATATCTTCATCATCTTCAACAAAGTATGAAGTAGAGAAAGTTGAAGGGGGTTCTAGTTTCAGTATATGGAAGATTAGGATGAAATCGTCCCTGGTGTTACAAGGGTTATGGAAGGCAATTGATGAAGATTTTCCTGAAGAGATGAAAGAAGCAGAGAAGGCATACCTAAAGGAGAGGTCTTTGAGTGTGATCTTCATGAGCGTTACAGATAGCATTCTCCGGAAAATTGCTGAATAAACTTCTGCAGCAATGGCATAGAAGAAGCTGGAAGATCTGTATTCTAAGAAATCGCTGACAAACTGCCTCTACTTGAAAAAAAGGTTATACAATCTCTATATGAATGAAGGTACACCTGTTAAAACTCACCTTGATGAGTTTAAATCAATTATAATGGACCTGAAGTACGTGGATATCAAAATTGAGAGTGAGGATCAGGCTTTGATTGTGTTATGTTGTTTACTACCATCTAATGATACTTTTGCCGATACGCTGTTATATGGGAAAGACATCATTTTACTAGAAGATGTTAGTAATGCACTAAAATCTAAAGAGTTTAAAAAGAGCTTTCCAGACAGCGTAACTGATGGTGGGTGTCTTGTGAGTAAAGGAAGAACACCACAAAAGGACTTTAACAGAAAAAAGTCAACCGCCAGATCAAAGTCTAGAGCAAGGAAGCAAAACTGTTATGAGTGCGGGGAGAAAGGTCACTACAAGAGAGATTATCCTAAGCTGAAGAAGATAAGAGGGAAGCAGAAAATAGATAATTCGAAAAATATTATTGACACTGGCAATAATTCTGATGATAGTGACTATGTAGGGAAAGTCTGTGCTGTGAGTTCTAGTCATGGGCAGAATTCTCGGGTTCTTAATTCTGGTGCAACTTTCCATATGTGTCCACACAAAAATTGGTTTGCAACTTACAAGCAAATGTGTGGGACTGTCTACACGGGAGATGATAATCCATTTCTAGTATAAGGGATTGGTAAAATCAAATTGAGAATGTTCGATAGAATTTTCAGAAATATTAACCTCGGATATAGAGAAATTTAATTTCTCTTTCGATTTTGGACGATCAAGGGTATAAGTTTCACTCCGAGAATGGAATACTTAAAGTGTATAAAGGCTCCATGGTACTCATGAATGGTAAACTGCATTCTAAATTGTATCATTTTCAGGCTAGTGTAGTTGAAGGGGA